>NW_026996045.1:0-678 GCF_035044405.1 Drosophila montana | reverse complement strand
TTGCATTTCGACTTCTTGTTCGAAAGCGAAAGGGTAACCGTATGTTTTCTTGTAAATTGGATTTTCATGATGTCTATTAATTTCGTGCTTAACAATGCTCGTGAAGGTCAATTTGTCATCTTCTCGATATTGGATGTCACTGAAATTTTGCAGTAATTTTAATAATTTTGTTTTTTCTTCATCGTTTAGATGATCAACTCGGCAATCTCGATGTTATTTCATTACTTATTGCGTAATTAATTTCTTGTGTATAACTTTCTGTTTTTAAATATGCTTCGAAGTTTTTTTTGAATTTGGATCCCAAACTAATTTCTTCTGATTGAACGATCTTTCGCTAATTATTATTCTGTCATGAGCGTAATCAATTATGGCGTCGTTTGCCTTTAATAAATTTCTGCCTACAAAAATATCATAATGAGGTGAAAAATCATGAATGTAAAATATCTGATCTAGCCTAAAGAGTTTATTAGGTGCAGTGGATACATAATGGTTCAGTTTTGATATCCCTGTCATAATGAGGTGAAAAATCATGTATGTAAAATATCTGATCTTGCCTAAAGAGTTTATTAGGTGCAGTGGATACATAATGGTTTAGTTTTGATATCCCTGTCATGGTTCTAATCGAAGTAGGTCTTGTATAAACTGGTATATTAAGGAAGTTTGTGAGGCGGCTAATGA
>NW_026996044.1:0-512 GCF_035044405.1 Drosophila montana | reverse complement strand
CATATTCCTCATTTAATGGTTAATGTCGACAAGATTATTCCACACTCTATTTTAGAACATGAATAGAGTGGACTTGTTACTGTGCCGAATTTTTCTATATATTCGGATTCGAACTCATATACTGATATGAATCCTCTATACCTTTTCAAAATTTTTTTAATTTTGTCTTCAATCATGTCTAATCTATGAACATAGTTGTTGAAACACCTAATGAGGCAAACGGAGCATTTATTTCTGTCGTAGTTTTATTTATTTTTTTTGTATTAAATTTTTTTTTTAATTTTTGGAGTGGCAATTCAAATACTAAATATATGTATTTAATTTTTTTTCTAATCCTTTTTTTTTTTTTATTTATATTTAAGTTTATTGGGGATATTATGCGGTGCTGGTCTTCGCACAGGTTGTTGTTTGCCAGCTTTACTGGCTAGCAGGGCTGGTGCTAGTCTTCTTCCGTTGGCAAGTATACTTGCAGTCGATGCTGTAGAGTGGTCCCTCGCAGTCTGCTGGGAACC
>NW_026996043.1:0-1508 GCF_035044405.1 Drosophila montana | reverse complement strand
TCTTTGTTGGTCTGGGCAGCTGTTTTTTCTGTGGCGGTGGAATTTTTGTATTATTATTTATGGTTTTGATATTTTGAGGAGAAGGTGTTACTTGTGCTTTAGATCGCTTTACCTCTTCATTGAGGAAATCTAGCTCTCTTGCTAGTCTGTTTGAATCTTCCCAAGTCGGGGGCTTATTGCTATTATATAATAGCTTGCAAATCTCAGCTTTGCGTTTATTTTAGTTCCAACGCCGTGTTAATTTCCATCGACGTAAGTTGCTGCCGCTGTTGTGTTTGACGTTCTTGTTGTTCATTCCAAATGGAATGTAATAGTTGTTGTTGACTTTTTCATATATCTCCATCGAAGTAAGTTGCTGCTGTTGTTGTTGACGTTCTTGTTGTTCATTAAAGATGGAATGTAATAGTTGTTGTTGACTTTTTCCTTCCTTCTACTGCTTCCAGGCAGGGATTACTGATCATGTCGCCATGTAGTGATGAGTCCCAATTTTTGTTGTTGTTTCATACATTGGAGCTTCTGCTCCAATTGTAAACTTTATTAATTCACTCTTCGGGCTTGAATAATTCGTACAATCTTTTCTTAGGTACTACTTAGCTAAGACCGCGTGAACTGCGCTGCCAGCGACGCCGGCAGCGGAGCGGGTATATTATATACTTATATATGTATGCAGCATTGAGAGCCGAGCTGAGAGAGAGTATGTTATGTGCACTTATGTATTGTAGTGCGCAGCCGGCTAGCGTGGGAACGCTGACGCTGCGTTGCTGCCTAAACACATATATGTGTGGTCATATTACATATGTATGTATGCACTTGAAGTGTGCATATGTAAGCCCTGCAACAAAGTGTGACAGTTTTATATATTTTAAATACAGTGCATACTCTATATGTGCGCATATCACAATGTGTTCCATATATATATATATTGGAATAAAACGATCAGCACGTCAGTGCAGTTTTGTAGGTAAATCCAGAATGAATTTATTTGCCTTTTGAAATGTGCGCTTAGCTTATGGATATACATATATACTTATGCTGTTATTGGTTAACAGCTACAAAGAGAGGGAGAGTGAGTAGCTCGCATATGCCTGTGTTAGTGAGCATATATATGTTGCTCATGAAATGCGCTCAGACGGAGCGTAGGATATGCAGCGTAAGCATAAACGGTCAGCTAGTGAGGCTAGTGAACCGCGCTGCGTAACATGAGACAGAGCCAATACACAAAGTGGCTCTGGGCTTGTTTACTATATAATTGTTATTGTATGCAACAAAGTGCTGCATACTTTATATTTAAGTACAGGGTATTCTGTTAGGGCATATACACACTACAACTCCCCTTTTAGAGAAAAAACGTAACATTATAAATTTGTAGTTATTAAATGAACTTAATTATTGATGTTTTTTTTTTTTTTTTTTACAATTGATTAACATATAATGATATAAAAATTAAAATTTTTGAATATAAAAAGAAATATAAAAATGTTGGAATGAAAAAATAAAAAAGTATTAAA
>NW_026996042.1:0-3855 GCF_035044405.1 Drosophila montana | reverse complement strand
GGTATAAAAATTTAATTCGTTCATTTGTATACATTTTTTTTTTCATTTGGCTGATTAGGCTGTCATATATTTTTTTTTGTGTATTTTATTTAGAATTCGAATTCATAAAGAAAATTTAGGATTATTATGCATTAAACATTTTTAATCTATCCTTATGAACTTTTTGTTCTTTACCCTTTTTTCCTTTTATTATAAAGTTATCTCTAACTGGTTCTAATTTATGGCCAGTATTGTTTCTTAATAAAACCTTATCTCCTTCTTTTAAATTAAAATCGTTAACCTTATTATCATAATATTCGTTTTTTTTTCCTTGTTTTTCTTACATTATCCTAGCTCTTTTATATGCTAACTCTAACCTATATTTTGATTCCTTAGCGTAATCATCTATCTTAATGTGCTCATTTACACTATTAAATGCCTTGCTAATTTTAGCTTTCTTACTAAAAATTAATTCAACTGATATATAAGAACGAATGAATTCGTTTAACGTTCTATGACTTCGTTCCACAGTTCCTAGGGTCTGGTGGTGGTGTGCTGTAGAAGTTATGTTTTTAATAAAAAGGTACTTACATAAATCACCTATAACTGAATTTTTATATTCTGTACCCATGTCCGTAATGAACGTCTTTATTGGACCGTATTTCAGAATAAAATCTTCGAATATAGCTACGACTTTTGCACTTTTGTTTGCAATAGGTATAGCAACTAGATATTTTGTTAAGTCACATATAAGTGTAAGTGCACCGATCGTGTCTACTATTACTATCAAAAGCATTGATTGGGGTTTCCGTAATTGTTAAAGGAGTTTTTGTATGTTTTGTCATTTTTGATTTTGACATTTTTGTATATATTCAGTAATATATCGATTCATACCCTTCCAAAAATAATGTCTTTTGACCTTGGCCAAGGTCACAATGCCTGTGTGACCTCCTTGTATTGGATCATTATGAAATGTAGACAATATAGCTTCTTTCAATACCCTTGCAGAGGGTATTATAATTTTGTCGTGAAATGTGTAACGCATAGAAGGAGACATCTCCGACCCCATAAAGTATATATATTCTTGATCAGTATCAAATGCCGAGTTGATATAGCCATGTCCGTCTGTCCGTCTGTCTGTTTCTATGCGAACTAGTCTCTCAGTTTTAAAGCTATCTTTATGAAACTTTGCAGAATTCCCTCTTTCTGTTGCACGCAGTTCATATGTCAAAACCAGCTGGATCGGACCACTATATCTTGTGTGAAAAACATTTTTATTTATAAAGTTATCTTGACTAAACTCGGTATTTATTAGTTTTACTACGCTCCCCATATATACGCAAAATACTATTACTATCGGACAACTATATCATATAGCTGCCATAGGAACGATCGGTCGAAAATTAAGTTTTTGTATGGAAAATGTTTATGTTTTTCAAGATATCTTGACCAAACTCGGTACTAATTAGTTTTACTAAGCTCCCCATATATATGCAAAATTCTATTAAGATCGGGCAACTATATCATATAGCTGCCATAGGAACGATCGGTCGAAAATTAAGTATTGGTATGGAAAATTTTTATGTTTTTAACATATCTTGACCAAACTCGGTATTTATTAGTTTTACTACGCTCCCCATATATATGCAAAATCCTATTAAGATCGGACAACTATATCATATAGCTGCCATAGGAAAGATCGGTCGAAAAGTAGGTTCTTGTATGAAAAACATTTTTGTTTATAAAGTTATCTTGACTAAACATGGTATTTATTAGTTTTACTACGCTCCCCATATATATGCAAAATCCTATTACTATCGGACAACTATATCATATAGCTACCATAGGAATGATCGGTCGAAAATTATGCTGTTGTATGGAATTTTTTTTGTTTTCCAAGATATCTTGACCAAACTCGGCAGTTATTAGTTTTACTATGCTCCCTCCACTTATTCAAAATCTTATTCACATCGGGCTACTATATCATATAGCTGCCATAGGAACGATCGGTCGAAAATTAAGTTGTTGTATGGAAACCTGTTTTGTTTTTCAAGATATCTTAACCATACTCGGCATTTACTATTTTCCCTGTGCTTCTTAGATACGGGCAAAGCACTATGAGCATTTTGAAAAGGTTGGTTCTGCAAGGGTATTAAATCTTCGGTGTGCCGAAGATAGCACTTCTTTCTCGTTCTTCTTTTATTAGTATCACCGGGTTGAGTAGCGCTACTCTAAATGTTTTCAATATTTTATTGCCCATTTGTTTGAAATTATCAATGGAAACTTGTTCAAAGATATTTTCCGTCTGTGCCACTTTGAGTTGGCTGATTTCATTTATACCGGGGCTTGCGTTTCAAGCCTTTGGAAGAACTGACCTAAGTCAAGAATTCCATTAGTATATAAATCGCTAACATCATATCTTGCAGTAATTTTCTTCCCATGTCACTACAAGGTCACTACTTTACGTACATCGTCATTTTTTATGACTTCATATACGTTGGGCTTTGAAGCTTTTTCTATAGATTGCATAGGCAATTATATTTCTTTATTATCTCCTGCGCAGGATTTCTGTCTACTTTGGTGCCTGGTAGTGACTTTCAGGACTTTTATTTGTATGTCTTTGTGTTCTTGAATGGTTATTCTTGATAACGCATTCGCTACATGATTATCCTTACCCTTAAGATACTCTACTGTGAACTCGTACTCTTCTAAATCAAGCCTCATTCTGGTTAATTTTGATGTAGGATTAACCATTGAAAATAGGTAAGTTAACGGTGTGTGGTCTGATTTGACTGTGAAATGTCTACCATATACATATGGTTTGAAGTGATTAATTGCGCAATGAATTGCTGATAGCTCTTGTTCTGTGGTTGACTTATTACTTTCGTTGGCGCAAGTGGCGGTGTGCCTCTAACACTTGTCTGGATGGCACATCTTGTTGCGCTGGCGGTACCAGTGCTGTTCTTCGCACAGGTTGTTGTTTGCCTGCTTTACTTGCTAGCGGGGCAGGTGCTGGTCTTCTTCAGTTGGCAAGTATACTTGCAATGTATGTATAATCCAGCTCGGCTTGTAACTTCTGGGCTGTTGCCCACGCGGGAGGTGGTGAATTCGTATATAATAGCCACTTAATGTGTGCTATTCTTTGCTTGATTTTCTTATTTACACCTCCTCGTCTTCCCATCACCCGCACTTTACTCACTCAGACTTTTTATTTCCGTCCAGATATATATGTGTCTAAGTTACGAAGGCGGATGTTAAAGATTGCCATAAGCTTGCAGTCAGTGTATGTCGTTTTTGTGGCTGCGCTTTGTAGGTTGTGTGTTGTTGCCTTTTTCCTTCCTTCTACTGCCTCCAGGCAGGGATTCGTGACCATGTCACGGTCGCCATGTAGTAGTTGTAATGTATGGTCATCATGTGGTATACGTAAAAGGTATTTTCTTCGACAAAAGTTTTAAATAAATACAATAAAACGTCTGTGCTGTTTGGTTCTCATGTTAAGATTAAATTTATTCGTATATAATGTTATGCGCTTAGCCTATGGATACATGTATGTACTTATGCTGTTGTCGGTTAACAGCTACAAAGAGAGGGAGAGTGACTTCATAGCTCGCATATGCCTGTGTTACTGAGCATATATATGTTGCTCATGAAATGACGGAGCGTGGGATATGCAGCGTAAGCATAAACGGTCAGCTAGTGAGGCTAGTGAACCACGCTGCGTAATATGAGCCAGAACCAATACATATAGTGGCTCTGGGCTTGTTTAACGTATAATTGTTATTGTGTGCAACAAAGTGCTGCATACTTTATATTTAAGTACAGGGTATTCTGTAAGGGCATAACGCACTACACCGCACTTATTAAATGAACTTAATT
>NW_026996041.1:0-9817 GCF_035044405.1 Drosophila montana | reverse complement strand
CAGGTCCAGCGAGTTACAAAAAAAAAAAAAATTCGCTGGGACAGAGGGTATCTTGACCAAACCAAGCCTAGCTCTATTTCTTCAAAACTACACTATCCGGCCGTGGCCTCGCACCACCTACAGCTAGCGGGCCGTGGCCTCGCACCAACTGCACTATCGGGCCGTGGCCTCGTACCAACTACACTAGCGGGCCGTGGCCTCGCACCAACTACACTAGCGGGCCGTGGCCTCGCACCAACTGCACTACCGCAAACGCTAACCAGTAATACCCACTCCTGGGCTACAGTCCCGTACCACATGCTCCTACTCTAGGTTAGGTTGAACATCGGCTGATTCCGATGTTAGAACGAGACGGGTTACCGGAGAGTAATTAGTTCTTGTATTGGATCAAGAATAGCATCCATTTCTGATACAACACATATGGCATAGGTGCACTGTTTCGCCAAGCCTGTTTAAGTCCTCAGGCTTTAATGTGGACAAACGTCAAAAGCGGCTTTTTTGAATAAGGCTGCATCGTCACGTGGGTAGTCGGGAGGCCCCAGGGCATTTCCAACTATCGTGGTTGGCCTCCCCTGAGATCCAAGTCGGTGATCAGGAAGCATGGCCATGTGATCCACTCACCCTTGCAAGTCGTTTGGCTGACAATATGTGAGGCGCCTATTGAGATCAGCCACTGCACAGTTTTTCACGGCAAGGAACCGTCGTCCCTTTGGCCAAATCAATTCGTTAATTTTTCCTTAGTTTATAAGTATTAATTGTATTAGTTTAAGATCATAGAAAAGTAAGAGGCAAGGAGCCATCGATATAAGCGATTCAGTATTAGGAGTAAAGAAGCAAGGAGCCGTGAATGTTTTAATTAATTTAACTGAACAAGAGTGAGTTTGAATTTAACCGCCGGCCGCCGCTGCAACCGTGCGTTGTCGATCGGTTGCTCAACACCGTCTTCGAGAGCGCAACTTCAATTCGGCGGCGAAGAGGGAAAGCTCCGAGGCGAAGTTGCGAAAGCTCGCGGCGAAGTTAAGCGGCCGAGGCAAGCGCATGGCAGCCGGCGAGCGTGCCGGCACTTTGGAAAGAACATTAAGGGTGAGTAGACGTGCGTCGCAACGAGAAAAATCATAGATTGCGTAGCGGAGCGCTAGGGCTCCAAAACAGTGCGGCAGGGTCTTAGTTTATGAGATACAACAGGATAGTGTTAAAAAATAAGTGAATAAAAGTGCGTATGCCTTGATTATCGAAAGAAACTTGTTAGTTCTTTATTCTCCGGTACCCTGTTTGTTTTAACTTCGGAATTAGCCAATGTTCAACCTAACCTAGAGTAGGAGCATGTGGTACGGGACTGTAGCCCAGGAGTGGGTATTACTGGTTAGCGTTTGGGTAGTGGAGTTGGTACGAGGCCACGGCCCGATAGTGTAGTTGGTGCGAGGCCACGCCACGCTAGTGTAGTTGGTACCAGGCCCCGTCCCGATAGTGCAGTTGGTGCGAGGCCACGGCCCAATAGTGTAGTTGTTGCGATGCCACGGCACTATAGTGTAGTTGGTGCGAGGTCACGGCCCGATGGAATAGCTGGTGCGAGGCCACGGCCCGATAGTGTAGGCGTGTGGAAATAGAGCTAGGCTTGGTTTGGCCAAAAGACCTACTCACCTCCCCCTTAAACCCTCTTTCCCAGCGAATTTATAAATGTCTTGTAACTCGCTGGACCTGGTAAGCCTGAGAGTCATACCCCGGCCAGTAACTTCTTTACAAGTGGCGCCCGAGCAGGGACCCAGAGGCGTTTAGGGCGGCGTGGCATGTCGGCGGATTAAAGCCCGCAAGCGTGCCCAAATAGGTATTTTCAAAAAAAAAAATTTACAGGGTATTTTTAGTCGGGCATACCCTAGAGTGAAGGTACCCTAGCGAAGGACGAGAGAATAATAATATCATATATGGGTAAAGTATAAAACTAGGGTATTAGGTAGTCAGTATACCCTAGCAAACATTTGTATACCCTGTGTTAGGCGTAGACAGAAAAATGAACACCTGCAACATTTTAGCGACGAAAATGCTTGCAAAAATCTAGTACGCACAGCAAAAAGTTGAAAACATAACGGTCGGTCGTAAAAGTAAAGCGCGCGCGCGCCAGACGGGCGACGCCGAGACCACGCTTGCACACGGGTGCACAAACGCGCGGTGCAATCGACGTCGGCGTCGAAGGACCGTTAAGGCGTCGCGGCAGCGGGTGTACAGTGGGAATTCAACTCACGCGCGGTGAAAAGTTGAATTCGTCAGTACAGTTGGCGAAAGCAATGAGAACGGGTGCGTTTAATAATAAATAAAACGGAGAGAACAATAAAAACAGACAAATACAATACGAGTTAAACGGACGAGGATTTAAAGATGGAAGAACGTCAAGTGGATTAGTTTTTTTTTGAGAAGTGAAAAAAAAAAAATAAAAAATTTATTTAAAAGTTAAAAGATTTATTTACTTTTTTTTATTGTTTGTGGAGTGACCAAAAAATAAAAAAAAATATATATAAAAAATAATATATATATATATGAATAATAACAGAGAAAAGAAAAATAATAAAGACTAAGGCAAAGACCAAAGTGAAGGATGGTCAAAATTTAAGAGAAGAGAGAGAAGTCGAAATGGGTACCTAGAGGGACTAGTAAAGAATCAAAATGGAGCCAGGTGAGTGCCAAAATGGATCCACCTGCGGCGCAAGGAGGAACTAGTGGCGATCGTCCATGAGTTCGGGCTGGACAAGGAAGGGCGCGTGGAGGAGCTGCGTAAGCGGCTGTCCACCTACGTGCAGGCCGCCATCCTGGGGCGTCCCACCCGACTTTGGTGGGCGGGCACGTGAAAAATCGGAGCCCGGCCTTAGGAGCTCCCAGTTGTACGGGCGTTTGCATGCGCCCACCCCGAGCTTATCCGTCTCGGGTGCGGAGGAGGTTCCTGCGAAGACCGCCGAGCAACCGCGGCCAACGCGGAGGTAGGGCGGTCCCCTGCCGAATCGGGTTGTGGTCCCTACCACACTAGACCGTACCCTCAATCGGAGGCGAGGCCACTTCCTAATGTTCCGGAGCAAGTTCGGAAGTGGGGTATGAGGTATGATGGCCGTTCTTAGAGGATCTCGAGGAGCGCGCCATCACCTATGGCTTTGCCCTCGACCGAATGCCCTGGGCAATGAGCGAAGTGTTTTGCGACAGGGCTGCTCGTTGGTTTTTGAGCAGTGGGCTAAGGGATGTGCCGTGGTCTGTGTTTAGGAGGGGTTTCCTAGAGTTTTTCCGGTCCCGTAGGCAGCGCGTAGGCGAAGAGTTCAAGGGCTCTTATGCATCACGCCAGATACGAGCCGGCGCAAGAGCTGCACCGGGTATACGAAAACGCAGCTCCGGAATACAGGCTTTATGTACTACGGCAAGATTTCTCTACCCTATCCCAGCTAACTCAGCTGGCTGTGGAATACGAGACCGGTGTGAGGCAGAGGGCAGAATACTCAGGAAGCCAATCCGTGAGCCAGGGGGTCTTGAGTTCGAATAGTGCAGAATGGGCGAGGGCGGCACAGTGCCCGGGGTGACAGCGGATCCGGAAGGACCGTTGTGGTCCCCGCCCCACCCACCATAGCTCATGCAGAGGTGGCCCATCAGATGATGAGCCAAGAGGCCAGGAATGTCGTAGGTGCGGGCAAGAAGGCGGGAAACGGACAACGGCGTCGCCCGGGCCAGTATCGGGTCGGCGCCGATACATGCGGAACGCAGAAGTAGGACATCCACTGAAGGTGGACGGTGGCCGGATCGACGGTACGGTAGAGATTGGCGGGCGATCGATGCCTGCTACCATTGATACAGGGGCCAATCGCAGCTTCATGAGTGAAGATTGTGTACGCAAGTGGTCGATTCGGGGGAGAGAGGAGGACATACAGGCGCGCATTCGCCTGGCAGATGGGTCCACCCTAGAGGTAGGGAAGGCCTTGAGATTAGACGTCGGCCTAGGGGGAAAAACGATCAGCATGATGATGCTCATCATGCCCTCAATGTTAGACCACGTGGATCCGGGGTATGGATTTCCTGAGTGCAATGGGAACTACCATACGCTGCGTCCAGGCGGAACTGATCCTAGCGGCAGTGATGAATCCGGTCGCGGGGCCAGGAACGAATGAGGAGATGAAGGAAGGCCTCCCTGGTCATGAGAGGGGAGCACCTGCTCGGCAGCAGAAAGAGGATACCAAGAGGGGACCGAAGGAAGGCCTCCCAGGGAAAAGGAGCACCTGCTCGACGGAAAAAGGAAGCGAGGTCCGGCACAGGTCGAGAGCCTGAAGAGCCCAAGAGGCGGCGCGTAGAGCTGCAAGGGCAGATCTACGCTGGTTACGGAAGCGGCACGGCGGAAACGTGCCTGGGAAAGGACGGAGTAGGAGCAATAGCCTGAATCCACACGGACACAGGGGGCCAGAGAAAGTGGAGGAGATACGGAACCTGAGGGCCCCGACAAATTGTAAGGAACTGCGGCAATGTCTCGGGATGGCGTCATGGTACAGGCGCTTCGTTCCTAACTTCGCGACTCAAGTACAGCCGCTCACAGCGCTCTTAAGGAAGGGGCGGAAATGGGCATGGGAGCAAGAACAGCCTGTGTTGGCTTGTCCGGACTTTTGCGCCAAATTCGTCTTGCAGGCTGACGCGAGTGAGTATGGCCTCGGCGCAGTGCTGACGCAGACGATTGATGGACAGGAGCGAGTAATAGCGTACGCGAGCCGGAAGTTGCTGAAGACTGAGGTGAACTATTCCGCCACCGAGAAAGAGTGCCTGGCAATAGTATGGTCGATCTGGAAGCTGCGCTGCGCCTAGAAGGGTACCGGTTCGACGTGATAGCAGACCATCTAGCACTCAAGTGGCTCAACTCGATCAAGAGCCCTTCAGGAAGAATTGCGCGATGGGCGTTGGAGCTGCAACAATTCCAATTCGACATTCACTACCGACGAGGGAAGCTCAACGTCGTGTCTGACGCACTATCAAGACATCCTCTAGAGACCTGTCAGCAAGCAGTGGTGGCCGAGTCACCCTGCAAATGGGTCGCGAGTATGCGTGCCAGTATCGCCGAAGTATCGCTGTTAAGGCAGCACCAACTATCCAACGCCGCTGAAGGCTTCGCCGCACAGTTGGCACCCAAGTTTGACGGCCCCTATAGGGTCGTCAAATTCATATCCCCCAATATTGTGCGCTTGGTGAAACCAGGCGAACATAAGAAGAGGGTGGCCAATATCTCGCAGCTGAAACCATTCCACCAAAAGACGACTGATGATGAAGAGGAAGACCCAGGGCACATGGATGCCTACGAGCAGGCGAAGGGTGAGAGCGACACCCGTCGCCCAACGTAACCATTGTACTAAAGTTTAGATTAGATTAACACTAGCAGCGTAAATCAGAATAGGCTTAGTAAAATGTGAGCCGCACTGAGAGGATAGGGCATTAACAAATAAGTAACGAATAAGTTAACAAATAAGTTGAATTTACAGATGGAACCCGAAATCATCACAATCTCATCGGACGAAGACGCCAGCAGCGGAGACACTGAGCCTTTCTCCGGGCCTGGCGCCGGAGGCCGCCCGCGTGACCCCCGTCAGGGGCGCGAATACTACGGAAGAGGACGGCAAGAGGAGCCGCCTCACCAGTTCCGTCATACCTTGTACTCCCGGCGGACCAACATCATGGAGAGACTGGACGGGATGGTCATGCTGATGGCCGTCGAGGTCACGACCATGTTCGTGTTCCCCGTCCCCGCCTCTTGCATCCCACTCGCCACGGTCGTCTGGAACGACAACCCCAACCGCGACCGGCGAGGTGGACGAGGAGGAGCTCCTACGCTCGAAACGGGTAAGCACGCACCATCAGTGCAGGAAGCCGGAGCGATAGAGACGGCAAGAAAGGAAATTTCCCCGTCGGCCGCGGATATGGAGTCGTCACCGACGGAACGAACGGTGAACCGACCGAGTTAGAGGAAGCGTGGTTCGGCCAAGAAAGCGAGACGCCGCTCTTAAAGGCTTCTTTTGTCACTCGCCAGAACACGATGGCACCGCCTTCGTCACCCAAGCCCTGTAGTACGACCGAGGATCCATCTTCAACGGTTCCGAAGACTCCCACAGAGAGCGAGTTGTGGGAGGACATTGTGGACCTCTTTGACGGTATCAACGGATGGGATACCAGCCTGGATTCACTACTCGAGGAGGAACCTGACACCAATGTCGAGACGGGGGAGCCCCGCCCAGAACCCCTGCCCGATTCTATCCCTGGGCAGGAAGGTTTTTCCCCGCGGAACACCATTGTCTTCGGGCGTAGTGGAGCTAATCGCGAGAGAGGCGCGAATCCGTCGGTTCCGATGCCGACGCACCCGTTTCCACGTGTCCGACGGGAAGGACGACTACAGCGTTTCGCTGAACGCGAGAGGCGAAGTTACCGTCACTTTCTCGAAGTGAGGGGGGGGGGGGGGTGTGAGGCGGCTATTGAGATCAGCCACCCCACAGTTTTTCACGGCAAGGAGCCGTCGTCCCTTTGGCCAAATCACGTCAAGGAGCCGCTGGCGGGACAATTCGTTAATTTTTCCTTAGTTTATAAGTATTAATTATTATATATTAGTTTAAGATCATAGCAAAGTAAGAGGCAAGGAGCCATCGATACTATAAGCGATTCAGTATTAGGAGTAAAGAGGCAAGAAGCCGTGAATGTTTTAATTAATTTAACTGAACAAGAGTGAGTTTGAATTTAACCGCCGGCCGCCGCTGCAACCGTGCGTTGTCGATCGGTTGCTCAACACCGTCTTCGAGAGCGCAACTTCAATTCGGCGGCTAAGAGCGAAAGCTCCGAGGCGAAGTTGCGAAAGCTCGCGGCGAAGTTAAGCGGCCGAGGCAAGCGCATGGCAGCCGGCGAGCGTGCCGGCACTTTGGAAATAACATTAAGGGTGACTAGACGTGCGTCGCAACGAGAAAAATCATAGAGTGCGTAGCGGGGCGCAAGGGCTCCAAAACAGTGCGACAGGGTCTTAGTTTATGAGAGACAACAGGATAGTGTTAAACAATAAGTGAATAAAAGTGCGTGTGCCGTGATTATCGAAAGAAACTTGTTAGTTCTTTAGCATTTAGAATTAGCCGATGTTTAACCTAACCTAGAGTAGGAGCATGTGGTACGGGACAGTAGCCCAGGAGTGGGTATTACTGTTAGCGTTTGGGTAGTGGAGTTGATACGAGGCCTCGGCCCGATAGTGTAGTTGGTGCGAGGCCACGGCCCGAAGGAATAGCTGGTGCGAGGCCACAGCCCGATAGCGTAGGCGTGTAGTAATAGAGCTAGGGTTGGTTTGGCCAAAATACCTATTCCCTCCCCCTTAAACCCTTTTTCCCAGCGAATTTATAAATGTCTTGTAACTCGCTGGACCTGGTAAGACTGAGAGTCATACCCCGGCCAGTAGCTTCTAATTTGTAATTTTTCTGCCTTTCCATCAATGTCTGGTAAGAGCGATGAGGCTAGTTTGAGAAAACTTATAGCTGTTTGGGCCATTATGCTGTAAATTGCTTGTTTATTTACTTTAGAATCTGATGGTTTAGCATCAGCTGGCAGTGAAAACAGTTTCTCGTCGAATGACGCTGAAGTGTTAAGAGAATTTGAAAGGAATATTGTTATATTATGCCTTTCCGAAATTCGTCTAATGTTTTCTCTTTAACTGCTTAAAGCATCAACTGTCTGTGTTAAATGCAAATCTTTTAGTTTTGTTGCATTGTCACATATAAGTTGACGGCTGGTATTGTAGGAATCTACAACAATTTTATCGTATATTTACTTTGTCTCGTGTGAGACAGGTGCGCTTTTGTTAAGGCACTTGAAAAATTTATTAATTTCCTCACGTTGTTCCCTAAGAATGGTAACGATTTGCGTCCATTCCAATACTGTGCAACCGCACAATAATTATTTTATTAGGTTGAAATTCGATATATGCAGCTTTATTTTTTTTTTTTTTTTGTGCTATCTGGTGCCATTCCATGTGGCACTTCTTCAGTAATTATTTTCACCGAGACATATGGCAACGTATTAAGAACTACTAGTCCGTTTTCTATCTTCTGGCAATGTCTTAACGGACTTGTGTTAGTGCCGTAAGTTTCTATATATTCTTGTTCGAATTTATATACTGTAATGAATTCGCTGTACAAAAATCTGGCTTATCTATATATGTGAGCCTAATAATGGATTCTATAACTGCCATTGTTAAAAAAAAATTTTTCGAATTTAAGATTTTTTTAAATCGTTTGCCCTGCTCAAGTAACGTTTTTTGATTTTTTTGTAACGCATTGCATAAATTTTGAGTCCTAAAGAAATGACAGATACAACGGCTATGATTAGCAATAGAATTGCAATTTCTTCCAAGTTTTCTCTATGATCAATGACTTTTACATTATTAATGACATTTGCGGCTGATTTTTCAACCTTGGAGCCTATTTTAGTTAAAATGTCTTATATCGTTGTATTGTAACTGAACGAATTATTACTTATAAAATTCCTCTTTTCAAATTTAAATTTTGGTTTATTTTCAAATTTTAATAATGTTCTTCTACTTATGTACAATTAGATAGTTTTTGGATTTTTAATATTGGCAGATGACCATTTTTTTTTTGTGTTAAGCTTATTTAAGATTTTGCCATATATAAGGCTTATTTTGTTTTTTAAATTTTGGATAATATGACAAAAGCCTACCTTGTGTTTCGCATAGCTTTACGGGCTATGCTGCTAATCGAGCGGATGTGTTTCCGCTGAATTTTACAAAAATTTTTATTATTATATTAATATATTAAAAGTATATAGCTGCATCTGGTGTCTTCTGTCTGTAGTCGAGGTATAGATGTCCTTCTTTTGCTGGTCCGTCGCATCAGCTGGGCGTCGCCGGATATGGCACGCTGATGCTCCCTCGTTGGCGCAAGTGACGGTGCGCCTCTCGCACTTTTTTATTTGCTTTTTGAAATGTGCGCTTAGCCTATGTGCATCGACTATCGGCAGCTGAAGTACCCCCAGTACCCCGGATGAACCACATTTTAGACCGCCTGCGGCACGCACGCTATATATCGACGCTGGATCTGAAGCAAGGATATTGGCAGATACCCATGGAGGAAGGGAGCAGGCAGTATAACGCGTTCAGAGTTCCAGGACGGGGACTATACCAGTGGAAGGTGATGCCCTTGTTCTGCCCTCGGCCTGCGCCACGTTCCAGAGAGCACTGGATCCGGTGATAGGCCCGGAAATGGAGCTCCACGCTTTCGCCTACCTGGAAGACATCATCGTCATAGGCGAAATGGTAGAGGAGTTAAGTAGACTCTTTATAACACTTCATATTTCCACAGATAAATTGGAGCGCGACCAAGACTTCGATCTGGAGTGGGAGAGGCAGAGTGATAGGAGCGACGACCCGTTGCAATGGGCGCTTAACTATGAGTCAGGAGGATCATCGTCGCCAACGTCCCCGAAAGCCATCGACTCGGTGTGGCGGGACTCGCCGCCCACACTTGTGCCAAGGCCACGTGACGAGGAGGGGTACGACTCGCCGCCACCACTTGTGCCAAGGCCTAGCGACGAGGAGCAGCACGACTCGCTGCCACCACTCGTGCCCAGACCGCGCGACGAGGAGTGGTGCGATTCGCCGCCGCCACTCATACCGAGGACACTGACACCGATACCGGGGTCACCGTCCCGAATAGGGGCTATCTAGGGGCAGGTTGGACGGTGTGACGCGGAGTCACAATGAGGCCCGCGCACAAATATGTACATATAATCATAGATTAAGAGAACGGAAAAATGAAGTAATAAGATGTCA
>NW_026996040.1:0-701 GCF_035044405.1 Drosophila montana | reverse complement strand
AGACACACGGGCAGAGAGAGAGGCAGACAGGCAGACAGACGGTCAGACAAAAAGGCAGACAGACAGGTAGGTATATATGCAGACAGACACGCAGACCCACAGACTCGCAGAAATACAGACACACAGGAAGAGATAGTTACATACAGACAGTCAGGCTGACGGAAAATTAGGAAAACAGACAGACAGATGGGCAGAGAGAGAGAGAGACAGACAGGCAGACAGACAGGCAGACAAGCAGGCAGACAGAGCCGGCAGACAGATACGTAGATAGGCAGACAGACATGCAGACCCACAGACTCACAGACATACAGACAGATAGGATGAGAGAGAGAGAGAGAGAGAAAGACAGATAAAGAGAGAGAGATAGATACGGAGAGAGAGAGACTGACAAACAGGCAGGCAGACCGGCAGAGAGACAAACAGATAGGTATATATGCAGACAGACACGCAGACGCACAGACTCGCAGACATACAGACACACAGGAAGAGAGAGTGACACACATACAGTCAGGCAGACAGATAGGCAGGAATACCTGCAGCCTCGCAGACCGCCACACTGGTAGAGACAGACAGGCAGATATACAGGCAGACAGACATGCAGGCACAGAGACAGGCAGACGGACAGACGGAGAGAGAGAGAGAGAGAGAGAGAGAGAGAGAGAGAGAGAGAGAGAGAGAGAGAGAGAGAGAGAATTGAACAC
>NW_026996039.1:0-2110 GCF_035044405.1 Drosophila montana | reverse complement strand
ATAACTTTTAAAAAAAAAAAAAATATAGCATAAGCTCACACACATACACACACAAATACATATATATTTTACAATATTAATAACAATCATTGCCATAGCACATATGAAATCAAAATAAAATAAAAAAAAAAAAAAATAATAATAATTAAACACATTCTCATATACATATATATATAGATAGGCATATGCATGCATGCACGTATGTAAATAAACATACGCATAAATATATGCAAGCGCATGCATATGCTTATTTATACTACCAATTGCCAACACAATGATCTGACACATTAAAACAAATAACAAATCAAGTACATGCCCTAACGCATAAACACTTACTTAGACAATTCAAAACGAAAACAAAAGCATTAATAGCATCTGTATGAAAAATTATTGTTGATTAACAATAATATGCATGCTATCATTGCTTCTGATAAAAGCGTAAAATCCAATTAAAAAATCCTAAATTTTTCCTTTCTGCCTCTTTCTCTGCATTACAAGTGGCTAGTATTGCCAATCTTTAGCTCTTACCTGATAATTCAGCCAGTGCTACTTAAAAAGAGAGAAGGCACTAGGCGACAAATGCCATCTAGTTAGTCTTATCAAAATTAGAGTGTTATTAGTCCATTTGATTTAATATTGATGCGGGGAAAATGGGGAGAATCTTCTTCTTTAATAACCTGAAAAGATAAGAAAAGAAAATTTGGGAGGTAAACTAACTCAAAATGGGGAAAACGCATTTGAGACACCCCAGAGTTAATTAATATACAATTATGGAATTGGCATGCGCGATCGCTGTTGTGATGTGGAGTGGCCCTATAGTTGTGTGCATAAAGCTTTATATATTCGTTCGCCCTTTCTCTTTTTGTCTCAGGCAACAAGCACGCACACCAAACACCAACAGGGAACACACACGCACGTTGTATCGATGTATTCATGACCAATAATCCAGTTGTAACAAACATATAATCAAAAACAAATAATATTCAGGAGAAGAATATACTCCTTATTTTGTATGTCAATATCAAATCAATAAACTCTTAAAGAACAACACCAACAATAATAAACAAGAAAAAGATAGCATATATGTGTGTAAATACATTCATACATACATACATATTGATGTATGCTGTCTTTTTCATAAATATCAATAAATTAAATTCTCTCGCCTATCATTTTCTTTTTTTTTGCATGGCTCTTATCATTTGACTGCTGGCTAATGGCATAACAGTTTAAATGCTGATGCCGCACACACACCAATTGTATGCATTCTTTTCTCTACACTTTCCACCTCTCACCCCCTTCCCTTCCAGCTATTTTAATATGTAATTATAAATTCGTTTTATATAATCTTAATAAAATATATAATACACACTCAATTGATAGATTGAGACAAAAAAAAAAAAATGATATTCTATTACATTTATCAGCAAGTGTCACTTACATTCTATTATTATAAGCAATCTTTAATGTTTGAATTAAATTGGCAATTTAAAATATAAAGAAATTGTAAATAATAGAAATCTAATATACACACGTACACATAATCAAAACAATTTAAACATGTACACATTACACATACACATACACACATATATTACTCATACACATGTATATTTTATAAGATATTAACTGAATTGATTATTGTATTTAACGCTGGAAGAACAAACAAAGAGAAATTTATGCATATATCAATAAACTTTCTGGATTGGGGGCTGGTGCGGTGTGAGGCAGATGAGATACGGCGATTGGATCGCTGGGTGATCAGGCTGTTTGAGAGATGCACTGAATGTTTGGTGTCTTGCGTGAGACCAGTGTGTGTGACAGGGAGCATGGATTAATGAGAGTAGTTAGAATTAAAATTGAGCGGACGCCAATAAAGCCGTCCCACTACGACTCGCTTGCTCCCGCACTTACACACACGCTCACCCTTGTACCATACACCCATTCGGTTCATTGCATCTCCCACACACTCTCACACTCTCCCACTCACTCAGGCCCGCTCTCTTCGGAGACGAGCCTCGGAGAGTGAGCGAGTGCCCAGTATCCTTCCCATTTCTCATCTCGTCCCATCCGACCCGGCCTGCCATTCAAATCTTCAACCAGAAAAAAA
>NW_026996038.1:0-20414 GCF_035044405.1 Drosophila montana | reverse complement strand
ATTATACACATTTTGCAAAAATGTGACATTTTCAGAAATGTGTTCAGGGGGCAGAGGCTATAAGACTGCTGAGAGTGGCAGCCGAACGCCGGCCTCGAAAGCCGAACGTTTAGTATGAACGCTCAGCGCACAACTTCGCTGCGGTTGATTCTTTCTTAATATATGTAAGATAGTTTTAAATCCTTACAGCCCAAATACATATGCGTGTATGCATGTGCAGAGTTTGCGTCGCTCCCAGTCATTGCTTTGCGCGCTTGTGTGCATCTCTTTCTCTCTGCATAGCTTCTCAAAAACCCCGAGATCTACAAACATACATACGTCTGTGTTGTGTGGATGTGCGCACAAGTAGATCGCGGCGTTTGTCGCGAGCCAGAGCCTTTTTCTTCAATTGTGTGCCCTTTGTGCCTGTGGCATATATATTCAAATGCTCTATAATGTATTTCTTCGCCCAGTCAGGCATAATAAGAAAAATCTCATTTAATTAGATTTAATGAAAACTTAAATGACCCAAATGAAATATTTATATTATATATTCTATTGATGGCTCTGGCGACCTTTCCATATTTCAAAGCCAGCCAAAAAATATTTTGTATTATATATTCTAATATTTTTGTTTACTGTGGGGAAATATTTTGCTTTAAACCAAAAAATTGCTAAATCATATTTCTGCAAGGGTAATTCCTCGTCGGCTTGTCGAAAAATGCTATGAAAAGAACAAAAATTGAAAATGTTCAATTTTTGCGACTTGCTACTTGTGCACACGCACACTCTTTCGAGTAAGTAGTTGGGTGACATTATTAAAGGGTTTGGCCTGTTCTTGTGCAAAACTCCTATTTTCCATGCTTGTTGTAAGGGTAAGGGTACCTGAAAGTTGGCATATGTGCATAATAACTTTTTGGGCCTGCCAAGCACACACACTTACACACTTTTCTATATGAATGGAAGCACTTATGCGTTTGTGTGCGTGTTGGTTGGCTGCCTGCCTGCCCGATGCAATTTAACAAGATTTGAAGTTTTTGGCATTTCTGAATTTCGAGCTCTACGCACACACACACACACAAATGAGTGCGGCAACAACTTATATTTGAATCCTGGTCACAGTTAAGTTTTTTGTTTTGCTTTGTGCTAATTCTTATTCTTAAGTATACCCCTGTCTGTCGCTTACGATCTATCGGACAATATAGACGCACATATACGTAATAAATAATACGTAATAATAATTCAATCTGCTATAGTTTCCTTATTATTTTGATTAAAAGGAAATAAGAAAGAACTAAATAGATATATAAAATACAAAGAAGGAAGCTAAGAGAAGGATTAAATTTCAATTATCTATAAAAAACTAGACATAATTGGGTAAGTAAATGTTCTTGTTTGATTTTAAGGCATATTTAGATCAATATAAAGGGCGAAAAGAAAAAAAAGGGCTTTTCACTAATAATATTTTGAACAATATGAAAAAAAGAAAAAAAAAAATATTAAAATAAGGTAAACTAAGAGAAACGAGAAAGAAGTGCTATCCTCGGCACACCGAATATTTAATACCCTTGCAGACCAACCTTTTCAAAATGCTCATAGTGCTTTGCCCGTATCTAAGAAGCACAGGGAAAATAGTTAATGCCGAGTATGGTTAAAATATCTTGAAAAACAAAACAGGTTTCCATACAACAACTTAATTTTAGACCGATCGTTCCTATGGCAGCTATATGATATAGTAGCCCGATGTGAATAAGATTTTGCATAAGTGGAGGGAGCATAGTAAAACTAATAAATGCCGAGTTTGGTCAAGATATCTTGAAAAACAAAAAATATTCCATACAATAGCATAATTTGGCAGCTATATGATATAGTGTTCCGATCCATTTGACATATGAACTGCGTGCAACAGAAAGAGGGAATTCTGCTAAGTTTCATAAAGATAGCCTTAAAACTGAGAGACTAGTTCGCATAGAAACAGACAGACGGACAGACAGACATGGCTATATCAACTCGGCTGTTGATACTGATCAAGAATATATATACTTTATAGGGTCGGAGATGTCTCCTTCTATGCGTTACACATTTCAGGACAAAATTATAATACCCTCTGCAAGGGTATAAAAAGAAGCTAACTATTGTATGAAAAAAGAGAAGGATTGAAATCAATTATCTCTAAAAACCAGTGATAATTGGGTAAGAAAATTTCCCATATCGATTTTCACGCATATTTTGATAGAGTAATAGAAAAAAGAGGCTTTTCATTTAAAAACTTAATCGATCGTTCCTATGGCAGCTATATCTCTATATATAAAACTGTTTGTCCTGACTGACTGACTGACTGACTGACTGATTGGTGATCAACGCACAGCCCAAACCGTAAAAGCTAGGATGCTGAAATTTTCACTGTAGTTACCTTATGTGATGTATATGCACGTTAAGACGGGGTTTCGGGAAATTCCACCCGCATGTGTGGAAAAATCGCGAAAAACGTTTGTATGTAACTTTTTTGTTTACCATCGGATCGGCCTAAAACTGTTTCACACTTTTAGGAAAATCCATTCCTCCTTGGTGGAATTGGAGGTCAAAGATTTGGTGGGTGACGTTTTGCGCTCAAATTCATTTCCAGAGATCTATAAGAAAAATCATTTGAGACGTGTTTCTCACTTTTCGCAGAATTCAAACTTCTTCGGGGGGAATGCGATTTAAAGATTTTTTGGGCGGCGTTTTAAGTTGTGTCCGATTTGCTTCAAACTTATTTTTAAAGCTCTTCATAAGAACTTAATAAGTACGTATTTCAGCGGAAAATTCCACCCGCAACAGTAATAAATTGGCGGAAAACGGTTGTATGAAAGTTTTTTGTTTACCATCCGATCGGCCCCAAACTTATTTTCAAAGATCTTTGTTCAAATTCATTTGAGGGGTGTTTCACACTTTTAGGAAAATCCATTCCTCCTTGGTGGAAATGGAGGTCAAAGATTTGGTGGGTGACGTTTCGCGCTCAAATTCATTTCCAGAGAGCTATAAGAAAAATCATTTGAGACGTGTTTCACACTTTTCGCAGCATTCAAACTTCTTCGGGGGGAATGCGATTTAAAGATTTTTTGGGCGGAGTTTTAAGTTGTGTCCGATTTGCTTGAAACTTATTTTCAAAGCTCTACAGTGGTAAATTGGCGGAAAACGTTTGTACGAAAGTTTTTTGTTTACCATCCGATCGGCCCCAAACTCATTTTCAAAGATCTATTTTCAAATTCATTTGAGGGGTGTTTCACACTTTTTGAAAAATTAATCCCTCCTTGGTGCAAATGGGGGTCGAAGATTTGGTGGATGACGTTTTGTGTCCAAATTTATTTCCAAAGATCTATAAGAAAAATCATTTGAGACGTGTTTCACATTTTTCGCAAAATCGAAACTCCTTCGGTGGAAAATGCATTTCAAAGTTTTATTTGGTGAATTTTAAGTTTGTTTATTTTATAACATACGTGCCACGGGCAAGGCCGGGTTATACCCGCTAGCTATATATATTTTGATTAAAAGGAAGAAAGAAAAAATTAAACAAATATGATGTTATGAAAAAATAGAAGGATTAAAATTTAATTATCTATAAAAAACTAGTCATAATTGGGTAAGAAAATTTCCAATTTCGATTTTCATGCATATTTGTATCAATATAAAGGGCGAAAAAGAAACAAAAGGGATTTTTCCCTAAACATATATTGAGTAAAATGAATAAAGGAAAAAAAGAAAAATTAAATTGATATATGTTAAGAAAATAAAGAAGCTAATTATTTTATGAAAGTAGAGAAGGATTAAACTTCAATTATCTCTCAAAAACTAGTCATAATTTGGTAAGAAAATGTCCTATTTCGATTTTCAGGCATATATGTATCAATGTTAATGGCGAAAAAAAAAATAGGGGCTTTTCACTAAATATTTTTTGATTGAAAGGAAATAAGGAAAAAAAATAAAAAACTAGTTGATATATATTAAGAGAAGAAGGAAGCTAATTATAATATGATAAGGTAGGAGGATTAAAAACTCTAAAAAAAACTAGCCATATTTGGGTAAGAAAATGTCCTATTTCGATTTTCAGGCATATTTTTATCAACAAAAAAGGCGAAAAGAAAACAGGGGCATTTCTCTATATATATTATGACAAAAAGGAAAAAAGATAGTAAGAAAAAATCAAATTAATATATATTAATAATGAAAATAAAATATTAATTAGAAGCTATTTATATAATGAAAAAATGAAGGATTAAAATTCAATTATCTCAAATAAAATCTAGTCATAATTGGATAAGAAAATTTCCTATTTGGATTCTCAGGCATATTTGTATCAACAAAAATATATATAAAGAAACGAAGGAATCTAATTATGTTATGCAAATAGATTAGGATGAAAATTCAATTATTTATAAAAAACGAGAAAGAAGTGCTATCTTCGGCAAACCGAAGATTTAATACCCTTGCAGACCCAACCTTTTCAAAATGCTCATAGTGCTTTGCCCGTATCTAAGAAGCACAGGGAAAATAGTTAATGCCGAGTATGGTTAAGATATCTTGAAAAACAACACAGGTTTCCATACAACAACTTAATTTTCGACCGATCGTTCCTATGGCAGCTATATGATATAGTAGCCCGATGTGAATAAGATTTTGCATAAGTGGAGGGAGCATAGTAAAACTAATAAATGCCGAGTTTGGTCAAGATATCTTGAAAAACAAAAAATATTCCATACAACAGCATAATTTTCGACCTATCGTTCCTATGGCAGCTATATGATATAGTTGTCCGATCTTAATAGGATTTTGCATATATATGGGGAGCGTAGTAAAACTAATAAATACCGAGTTTGGTCAAGATATCTTGAAACACAAAAATTTTCCATACAAAAACTTAATTTTCGACCGATCGTTCCTATGGCAGCTATATGATATAGTTGTCCGATCTTAATAGGATTTTGCATATATATGGGGAGCGCAGTAAAACTAATCTGTACCGAGTTTCGTCAAGATATCTTGAAAAACATAAAAATTTTCCCTACAAAAACTTAATTTTCGACCGATCGTTCCTATGGCAGCTATATGATATAGTTGCCCGATCTAAACAGAA
Source organism: Drosophila montana (assembly GCF_035044405.1). Classification (NCBI taxonomy): domain Eukaryota; kingdom Metazoa; phylum Arthropoda; class Insecta; order Diptera; family Drosophilidae; genus Drosophila; species Drosophila montana. The sequence continues at coordinate 15,322 of NW_026996038.1, read as the reverse complement.
ATTTGCATATATATGGGGAGCTTAGTAAAACTAATAAGTACCGAGTCTGGTCGAGATATCTTGAAAAACATAAAAATTTTCCATACAAAAACTTAGTTTTCGACCGATCGTTCCTATGGCAGCTATATGATATAGTTGTCCGATCTTAATAGGATATTGCATATATATGGGGAGCGTAGTAAAACTAAAAAAAACAAAAAAAATAGTCAAGATAACTTTATAAACAAAAATGTTTTTCATACAAGAACATACTTTTCGACCGATCGTTCCTATGGCAGCTATATGATATAGTGGTCCGATCCAGCTGGTTTTGACATATGAACTGCGTGCAACAGAAAGAGGGAATTCTGCAAAGTTTCATAACGTTAGCTTTAAAACTGAGAGACTAGTTCGCATGGAAACAGACAGACGGACATGGCTATATCAACTCGGCTGTTCATACTGATCAAGAATATATATACTTTATGGGGTGGGAGATGCCTCCTTCTATGCGTTACACATTTCACGACAAAATTATAATACCCTCTGCAAGGGTATAACTAGACATGATTGGGTAAGAACATGTTTCATTTCGATTTTCAGGCATATTTGGATCAATATTTTTGGGCGAAAAACATAATATGGACTTTTCACTATATAGTGATTTTGATTAATTTTACATGGCGACCGTGACAGTAGTTTGCCGTTTGTGTTAAAAAAAAAACAAGAATGAACAGAAATTAAAATGTTGAAACAGTTGTAAAAAAAAAATAAATTTAAAAAAAAATAATTAAAATAAATTAATAATAATGCATAATGAGATTGCGTCAAACAAAGATTGATTAATTTTACAATTTTAATGACGCCAATGATATGAACGAAAATTGCAACATATTTTATAAGTCGAAAGTGACAAGCAACGACATCAAGAACAACTAATAAAATCTGAATCAACGACAACAACTGAGAAAGCAAATTTCACAACAAAACAACAGAAGCAACTTAACAGATGATACGAACGTGTAAACCAAGGACAGCCTGTGCGATGACCAGCACCGGCACCGCCTGAGCCCAAAGCCCCGGACAGCAGCAGCAGATACCAAAAGTGTGAGAGGCAGTCCGCCCTTTGCACCAACGCGGGAAGTGAATGTGCAATGTTGGACTGGAAGAGGCTTCTCTATGGACCACGCCCACTCACAATAGCTGAGTACCGGGCACGACCACAGAAGAAGCATAAGAAGAAAACCAAAAGAAGCGGAAGAAGGATTAAACTGCTTCAACAATGAAGACTCCTACAGGATCTTATCAAGACAGCGACAACGCACCAGGAGAGAAATGAACAAATAAAGAATCTCGAAATCATCAAGAAACAACTTCGTACTGGTGCGAAGCAACGCAATAAGGGCTGCAAGCCTGCCAATGCCTGAATAGCCCTTAAATATAAACTCTAATTCAAGCCGATGCGCGAAAGCGCTACTTGAAAAATACTAAAATCTGTTAGGCTTTTTACTAACACATACGGTTGGAATTGTATAATTAAAAATTGTCAGCCAACCGTATGCCCTAATTAACACAACTTTTTTTTCCTTTTCCTAAATCAAATTAAAATGGAAATTTACAATTATTGAACATTTTTCAAAGACAAATTATTAAAAATGACGGAAACTAAAAAATTAAAATAAATTTTTTTCTGAAGAGAAAAGAAATAATTTCTATTCAAAAAAAGAAGGCCATTGATAGATTTTCCTTAAATTACTTCCACTTGCTCTCAGAGTTAGAAAATATAAATTTTGTTGAAAAATCATAAACTTTTCCAATATGGGTTGGTTTGGCAGTGACGACAGTCAAACAAAGGACAATACGGCCAACGTTTTCAATAATGTAATCGTAGATCACACTGAAGATATACAATTTTTGTGGATCTTACTGCTTATTTGTTGACCATTGACATAAAACACAATAAAATAATTAAAAAACGTTATACGGGCAGAGCCATCAACCTAAACGGAATATAAAACGTTAACTATTTATCAAAAACATCGCGAATTCATTAGCATATACCAATTCGAAAACGCATACATGAGCACATTCGGGCAGAACACAAGCCTATTAATTCAACATTAGTACATTGCCATATGTACAAGTACAAAATTATAAATGAAGACCACACGATACTAGGGCCGGCAATAATATTTCTGTTGCGACTGCATCGTTAGGCATTCCTAAAATATTATGGAATGGAATACATTAGCGAAAACCATTAATGACTTCTCCCATATGAACTAATTTTTAGCAAAAACCCAAACATTAACAAGGCATTTAATGGTGCTAATGAGCAGTCAATCAATTCACTCTTGTGGTAATAATGCCACAATACTTCCAGCTCGTTCTGAAGTAGTCCGTCAAATCAATATTGTTTCGCCAGAAAACAATATTTTCATTCCAAATCAAGAAATTGAAAAAGGAATATTCATTGGAAATACTATTTTCAATAACCAACAAACATTTGTCCGAATTTTAAATACAATAAATTCAATAAAAATAGTAAATCTTAACGACATTAAAATAGAAAAGCTAGTGACTATGAAACAGTCTAAGAAATTAACAAAGATCGCCAGGAAATGGTGATAAAAAAATTACAAAAGAACTTTCCCCAATTATTTAAAAAACAACTAAAAGATCTCTGCACCAAGTATACTGACATATTCGGACTTGAAATCGAATCAATAACAACTAACAATTTTTATAAACAAGAATTGAGACTTAAAGATACTGAGCCAGTGTACATTAAAAATTACAGAATTCCTCATACTCATAAAGAAGAAGTTAATAATCAAGTCGAAAAAGTCATCTTGGATCAAATTGTAGAACCCTCTGTATCGGAATATAACAGCCCAATACTTCTCGTTTCAAAAAAGGGATTACCGGGATCCGATACCAAGAGATAGTCGATAGTCTATAACTATCGCCAAATAAATAAAAAACTACTCTCAGACAATTTTCCGTTACCAAGAATAGATGATATTATTGATCAATTAGGAAGAGTTAAATATTTTTCATGCTTGAAAATATCGAAAATATAAAGTTCAGATTTACATGGGGGCGTAATAAATCCACGTTCATCGGTATCCAAGCTCGAAGTCAAGTCCCAGGAAGAAAGTAAATATAGACATCATGCGCTCCCTAGCGCTCGGCTAGAACTTTTCACCGGATTAAAGAACATTTTTCAGAATTCGGACATTGACTAATCTTCACTAAGGGATCATACTGGACTCGAGGTGTAGCCGCCTCACAACTCATAACGAAGAAGTAACTAAACAAGTCGAAAAACTCATCTCGGGTAAAATTGTAGTACCCTCTGTTTCGGAATATAACAGCCCAATACTTCTCGTTCCAAAAAAGGGATTACCGGGATCCGATACCAAGAGTTGGCGATTAGTTATAGACTATCGTCAAATAAATAATGAACTACTCTCAGATAAATTTCCGTTACCAAGAATAGATGATATTCTTGATCAATTAGAAAGAGCTAAATATTTTCCATGCTTGGACCTAATGTCCGGTTTCCACCAAATAGAACTAAGAGAAGAATGTAGAAATATTACGTCTTTTTCAACGAGCAATGGCTCTTATCGTTTTGCACGATTACCATATGGATTAAAAATAGCGCCAAATTCTTTTTAAAGGATGATGACAATAGCATTTTCGGGATTAGACCCTTCACTAGCATTCTTGTATATGGATGACTTAATCGTCATCGGTTGTTCTGAAAATCACATGATCAAAAACTTAACCAAACGTTTTTGACCTGCGTAGGAAACACAACCTTAAACTACATCCAGAAAAATGCACATTCTTCAAGCATGAAGTGACTTTTCTAGGTCACAAATGTACTGATCAAGGTATTTTGCCAGATGACAAAAACTATGATGTCATTGCAAAATATCCAGTCCCTACGGACGCTGATAGCGCTAGAAGATTCGTTGCATTTTGCATAACCAGATTATGTGAAAAGACTCTAAAGTTTAAGTCCGATGAATGCCAAAAAGCTTTCGATTATTTAAAAAAATCTTGTGAAGCCTATTTTACTAAAATACCCAGATTTTAGCAGAGAATTTTTCATCATAACAGATGCCAGTACACTTGCCTGCGGAGCAGTTTTAACTCAAACTTATGGAGATAAACAATTGCCTTTTGAATATGCTTCTCGTTCATTTACAAAAGGAGAAAGCAATAAGAGTACAACCGAACAAGAGTTGGCAGCAATCCACTGGGCAATAACGCATTTTGACCATATATATATGGTCAACATTTCAAAATTAAAACAGACCATAGACCATTGACATGTCTGTTTTCAATGGTAAATATAAGTTCAAAATTAACGAGAATGAGACTAGATTTAGAAGAGTCTGAGTTCACTGTAGAATATGAATAGAATAGAAAAGACAACCATCGGAGATTTAAAAAGCACTAACACAATGGTCTTGAATGTCACTACAAGACAACAAAGTAGACAAAATAAATCCTGCGCAGGAAAAGAACAAGAAACTTTGACAAGCCAAACTTTGCGACGTAATTAAAAACGACGATATACGAAAAATAGTGACCTTGCACAAAACAAATATGATATGTATTTTAAAACATGGTAAAAAGATTGTTGCAAGAATTGAGATTACCGAACTTTATACCAATAGAATTCTCGATTTAGGTCAATTTTTCCAAAGGCTTGAAATAGAAGCCGGTATATTAGGAATCAGCCAACTCAAAGTGGCACCGAGCGAAAAGAGCAAAAATCAAAAACCACTACTATTGGAAAAATATGACGCGTCGCATAAAAGAGTACATACCTAGATGTCCAAAATGCCAAAACTCAAAAACAACGACTCACATAAAAACACCTATGACCATTACAGAAACGCCGATAAATTTCGTTGGACAGAGGGATAGTGGAAATCAAGATTAGACTAGAACAGGCATATAAAAGAGCTAGGATAATGTTAGAAAAATATAAGGCAAAAAATAGCAAATATCAACTTTAAATTAAATGTAGGCGATAAGGTTTTATTAGGAAACGATACTGGCCATAAATTGGAACCAGTTTATTTAGGCCCTTATGACGTAATCGGAATAGAAGTTAGAGATAACATAAAAGATTCAAAGGGTAAAGAACAGAAAGTTCATAAGGATAGATTAAAAATTTTTAAGAAAGACCTGAAAAGAAAAAAACGTAACACAATTTTAAAGAAAAACAAGTAAGCGGTTGTAGTCGGGAGCTCCCGAGTAGGGGATACCCTGAACCCTCTTCATCCAACACCAAATGCAGCTCGCGGTACACGCTCGTTTACTTTATTAGTAATAAAGAAAAATGTAAATAAAAAAAAAATTGTTCCCTTGGCAGGGTTCTTACTCGCAACTACCCGCACCACTTGCCGCTGTCTCTTCTCAAGAGCCACACCAATAATTGAGATTTAATGAGAAAAAAACGAATTCTAATAGCAGCATAGAAAACAATACAATCGCAATTGCAATGCTGTTGATAGAATTTAAAGCAGACGCGCATATACAGAAATTCTTGGAATTTGCGCAGCAGCTATGCTGCTAACACGTGCGCACATAACTTTTGTGTTTCTTAAACGATCTTAATGGAATTTTCGACAGTACATCTTATTGTAAAATAGAATAAAGAATATTTGTGTATCCTCAAAAATTCAATTGCATTTAAATACTGGCTTAAATTTGCGCAAGCTGGATAATTAACTTGATTTATAGCTATAAGGTAGTAGCGGGGAGGTAGTGATAGCAATAAAATGAAAGATACTTAATATATATACTATTCTTGAAGCTACATTTCAAGTTTGGTGACTCTAGCTCATATTATTTGCCGAAATTGCTCAAAACACAGGATTTCGAACTAAAATTTCAAGTCTCTAGCTCTTATAGGTTCTGAGATCCTTGCGTTCATACATACGGACGGACGGACAGACGGACAGACGGACCGACGGACAAACGGACAGACGGACGGACAGACAGACGGTCATGGCTAGATCTACTCGGGTATTGATGAATATATATACTTTATGGGGTCGTAGATGCTTCCTTCTGCCTGTTACATACATTTGCACAAATACATTATACCCTGTTTACCCATTTTTAATTTTTTTTAATGGGGTCAGGGTTTAACAAATTATTATAATGAAATTTTTTTCAAACAAAAAAAAAGTTTTAATTATTAAATATTTATATTTTAAATAGCTTTAATTTTTTTTCATTTTTTCCATTTTTACATCAATATATTCTAATCAATTTTTAAATTCAAAAATTTTATTACATATCACAATTTTATAGAACAAAAAATATACAAAAACCTCAAAAAAAGAGGTTATAATTAAGTTCATTAAATAAATAACATTTATAATGTTACGTTATTTTTTTAAAAAGGGAGGTATAGTGTTTGCGTACATAACTTAACTTGTAAAACTTTCTTGCAAGTATAAACAAATATAAAGAATCAATCCAAGCGCATAGCATAAATATAATCGTAATTATGTATGCAAATACAAATGCACATACATGTGGGGTTTTATATTAAAAGTTTATTATAAACAAGTGTATTGTTGATTTAACAAATTTTATTGCTTAGGATGATTAGCATTCGAATCAAAGTAACGCGTCGTTTCGTCGTTTTGTTCTCAGCCTTCATACCACACAGGTCCAGCGTTGAACTTTTCGTCTTAACGAGCAAACATCTTCTGCTCGACGTCCAGTACGTTGCCCTCGAGGCTTTGTACTGTCCTCGTTGATCGTCGTTTTTGGATAGCTCGCCGTCTGCGAATTCGCCGTCTTCTTTGCTGTATTCGTCGTTCATCTTTTAGCGTGTTCGTTGTCTAGGGATTCTTGTGCTGTTGGTTGTGCACAGTGGGATTTGGGTATACAGCATTTACCCAACCTACATACATACATACAGTGCTGCGAACATGAGTAATATGAAGCCACTTGAGCAGGCCAAGCTAGGGATCGCTGAGCTTGCACTTTAGCCGCTCCGAGAGTGAACGCATATATACATATACATATGTATGTACACCCGCTCTCTCTCTCTCTCCTTGTACTTTTTAACCGATCACAGCATACGTTTATATATGTCAGCCATAGGCTAAGAACATTTTTGAAGACAATAAAATCATTCGGAATATGAACATGAATAAGCTCTGACGTGCGATTAATATCTAAAATATCTAAAGGGTTATTACAGCAGCTATACGGTAAATAAGATTTTCCGATCTAAATAAGATTTTGCATATATATAAGAAGCATAGTTAAACAAATAAATGCCGATTTTGGTCAAGATATCGTGAAAAACAAACAAATTTTCATACAAGTACCTACTGTAGGAGCCGTTATAACTTTAAAGTCTTTTATTACTGCAGGTCAAAACCACGTGCTCTTTATTCCCTTCTCTGCTAAAGACTGACTCTCAGACCTATGATTGTCTAACACTCTTTTCTAAGTTCTCGAACAATGCTTAACACTAGTTATCGAACAATGCTTAACACTAGCTATCGATAGGAGGTGCAGCTTCACGGTTGTGTCGCTAGCTGCCTGCTACAACTCGGCCATCCTGACCTTGAGATTGTCCTCGATCTCAGCCAAATATTTTTAAATATAGGTTGCAATTGTGATCCTTAATCTCTATATATAATACTGTTCGTCCTGACTGACTGACTGACTGACTGACTGACTGACTGATTGACTGACTGACTGACTGACTGATTGGTGATCAACGCACAGCCCAAACCGTAAGAGCTAGGAAGCTTAAATTTTCACTGTAGCTACCTTATGTGATGTAGGTGCACGTTAAGACGGGGTTTCGGGAAATTCCACCCGCATGTGTGGAAAAATCGCGAAAAACGTTTGTATGTAACTTTTTTGTTTACCATCGGATCGGCCTAAATCTGTTTCACACTTTTAGGAAAATCCATTCCTCCTTGGTGGAATTGGAGGTCAAAGATTTGGTGGGTGACGTTTTGCGCTCAAATTCATTTCCAGAGATCTATAAGAAAAATCATTTGAGACGTGTTTCACACTTTTCGCAGAATCCAAACTTTTTCGGGTGGAATGCGATTTAAAGATTTTTTGGGCGAAGTTTTAAGTTGTGTCCGATATGCTTCAAACTTATTTTCAAAGCTCTACATAAGAACTTAATAAATACGTAATTTATCGATTTGGGAAATTCCACCCGTAACAGTGGTAACTTGGCGGAAAACGGTTGTATGAAAGTTTTTTGTTTACCATCCGATGGGACCCAAACTTATTTTCAAAGATCTTTGTTCAAATTCATTTGAGGGGTGTTTCACACTTTTCGAAAAATCCATTCCTCCTTGGTGGAAATGGAGGTCGAAGATTTAATGGGTGACGTTTTGTGTTCAAATTCGTTTCCAAAGATCTATAAGAAAAATCATTTGAGACGTGTTTCACACTTTTCGCAGAATCCAAACTTTTTCGGGTGGAATGCGACTCAAAGATTTTTTGTGCGAAGTTTTAAGTTGTGTCCGATTTGCTTCAAACTTATTTTCAAAGCTCTACATAAGAATATAATGAATACGTGTTTCAGCGATTTAGGAAATTCCACTCGCAACATTGGTAAGTTAAGTTTCAAAATCATTTTCAAAGCTTTTTGAGAACGTTTGATTTTTAACATACGTTCCACGGGCAAGGCCGGGTTATACCCGCTAGTTACATATATGTTTACAGGTTTGCGTCACTGGCCTCTTAAACTAGCATTTGAGTTTACCTATTTTACACAATTTCGTGTTTCACATATTCAATTTTTTATCCAATGTCTTATGTTCTGAGCACTCCAAACGCCTTGATAAGGATTTCGAGATAACTGAAAACCCTCAATGTCTTTGAGCAAGAACCTATCATTTTTTAACACATTGTCTGGAAACTCCTGCAGTACTGTCATTTTTTAACAAAACGAAATCTCCAGCCTTGTATATGTCCGGAACTTTGCGCTTTTTGTTATAATAATTTTCGTTTCTCGCCTGCGCTATTCATTGGTTCTGCTTCGCTTTTTGTCTAATATCTTCTAAATTTCTCTCGCCTACTGCGTCTAATAGTTTGGTTTCCGCTCACTTTTCACTTAGTTCATCAATAATTTTTCCTTTTTGTGTTAACCCAAATAACATTGTGCTATGATAATGCTTGGTGCTACTATGCTGAGTGTTATTCAAAGTGTATTCTACTTTTTCGATGATAATATCTCAGGGCTGTCCGTTTTAAAGTTCGGTAAGTTTTGCAATCATGGGTCCTAAACTTCTATTAATACGCTCTACTTGCCCATTGGCTTGTTGCTATCTTGATATGTTTTACGTTTGATTCATCTACGAATTCCTCAAATTCGGCTAATGTGAAACAGCGTCCCCGATCAGATATTATGCAGTTTGGCCTGCTGTAAGAACGAAAATATTCCTTCAATGCTCCAATGACTCCCTTGCTGTTTGTTGTGAAGCCATCTACAACCGCGAATATATATTTCTTTGCTCTGCTGTTGTCAACCGGTCCATAATGATCTATTTGGACTAAGTCAAAAGGTTTGTTTCCTTTTGGTATGCTGTGCTGTCGCAATAGCCCATCTCCTTTTCCTGTCTTAGGTGAAAATGCTATGCACTTTAAAAAGTTTTCAATGTGAGTTAATACTTTTCTTTTCATGTTCGGGAACCATTAAGTTTTTCCTATTGCGTCTAACATCTTGTCCCTACCAATGTGCTCAAGTTCGTCATGGTATTTATATAAAACGTGGTCCTCCATCCCTTCTGGTACATAGAAAAGTAATCTTTTGTCATTCGTCTCTCTATATATTACTCCATTTCTCATTTCAAACAATTTAAGCTCTCCTACCTCTAACAATTTTCTAATATCCTTTGTTTTCTCGTCTCTTATTTGATATATTACTAAATAGGCTTCCAAGTTATTTGCTTCCGTTATCAAAATCGTATTATGACATCTCGACAATGCATCAACGTGTTGCATTTGCTTACCTGCTCATGTACTATTTCATAATCGAATTCTTGTAGCTCTAACGCCCACCTTGCAATTCTGGGATAAAGGTCAATCTTGTTCAAAGTCAGTGTCAGTGAGTTGCAATCAGTTATGATTTTAAACCGCCTTCCTTGCAAGCATATTCTGTATCTTCGTAATGCATATATAATGGCTTAAGTCTCCAGTTCAAAGCTGTGGTATTTCGCTTCCGTCGCAGTTGTTCGCTTTGAAAAATAAAATATAGGATGCGCTCTGCCATCTTGTTTCTTCTGCATTAATTTTACTCCAAATCCTAACGCACTAGCATCGCAATGCAACTCAATGTCATCTTTGTGATCATACATCGACAGTACCGGTGCTTCCAACAATCTCTTCTTAAGCTACAAAAAACAGTTAAGCTCGTTTTCCCCAAACTGAAATATTTTGTCTTTTCTCAACAAATCATATAAAGGTTTTGTGATTGTTGAGAAATCCGTAATAAATCTCCCAAAAAACTCTGAACTGCTTGCGTTTTAATTGGAGTCGGAAAATTCATTACTGCCTCCAAACCTTTTTCATCTTTAATACCGTCTTTGGAGATTTGGAACCCTAAATATTTGATATGGTCTTACATAAAATCGCATTTATACAGCCTCAACTCTAACTTATTATCTACTAACCCCTTAAATACTACTTTAAGGGTTTCTAAGTGTTCGTACATATTCTTGATGGCAATCATAATATCATCCATATCGTATTATGACATCTCGACAATGCATCAACGTGTTGCATTTGCTTACCTGCTCATGTACTATTTCATAATCGAATTCTTGTAGCTCTAACGCCCACCTTGCAATTCTGGGATAAAGGTCAATCTTGTTCAAAGTCAGTGTCAGTGAGTTGCAATCAGTTATAATTTACTTTATTATACGACCTTTTACTTTTTACGATTACTTTATTATACCTTATCATGTCGGAAAAAATGCTATTAATAAATCTATGAAATACATGAGAGGCCGTTTTCAATCCCATGGGCATTCTCAAAAATTCAAATTATCCTAAAGGGGTCACGAAAGATGTGTATTTTATGGATTCCTTCTCAACGAAAATGTGAAAATAGCCGTTTTTCAAATCAAGCTTAGTAAATATGGTTTAATCTACAAGCCTATCTAACAAGTCGTCGATTTAAGGCAACGGATAATTATCTTTAATCGTAGTTTTATTTAGTCTTCTAGAGTCAATACACATTCTCAAATCTCCCGTTTTTTTCTTAACTAAAACAATTGCAGAAGCATATTCGGAGCTACTGGGTTAAATGATGCCATCTCTAAGGTATTCGTCTAACATTATTTGTAAATTCTCTTTTTCCGTGTGCGATAATCGTCTAGGCGAGCAACTAAATGGTTTCGCTTTCTCGACTGTAATCTTCATTTCGTATCTAATTTTATCTGGTCTTTTTGCGTTTATGTATGCAGCGTCCAGCATCTGAATAAATTTTCTTCTTAATGCATAAACTACTTGCTCTCCAATGTTGTAAGCCTTTTCACTAGTTTCCGTGTCTGAAACGTTTATTTGCAACATTTTCTTTTTAAAATCCTCTTCTAAAATTTGAACATTCTCTGTACTAACTGTGCCCCCCCCCCCCCTCTTTTCCTTCCTTCATATCTAACGATTTATCTAACCGTTTTTCTCCTAACGATCTACCGTACATACCCTTCCCTGTTAACGATTCGTCATCTAACAATTTATCGTTGACCGCTAACAATTTATTTTCTAACAATTTATCTTTTAACAATTTATTTACCAACAATTAATTTATCCTCCAACATATACGCGTGACTTGATTGCTCGTTTACTTTGTCTTCAGTACACTCGACTGAAATCATCTTCAAGGCGTTTAGGTCTATGTTTAAGTTACAATTTGCCATTAAATCTCTCCCCATTACCACCCCCACCTCATAAACTCGTCAGAAACCACTATTAAATGAAAAAAAATTTTAATTGTTTCTTTTAAAAAATAACATAAAACTTTTCCATATGTATTTAGCTGGCTTTCATTTAGCCCGAAATATTTAATTGTAAGTGGTTGGAGTTCTACTCCTTTGGGAACATAACTTTGTTTAATAAAAGATATAGGGCTGGCCGAGTCTATGAGGCATTCTGAAACAATGGAGAGATCAGCGAACCGTAACATGAACCTTGTTCTCTTTTTCGCTTCAGACAGTCTTTTGCCCAATGCCCCTTATAGTTGCAGTTAAAACAGCGCGAGTCTCCATTCCTGACGACATTCGTAGCTATTTTTGGTCCGCCTGTTTTGACAGTTCTGCTTTGCTCCGGCAGAAGCATATGCCCAAAGCATATTCACGGGGTTTTCAAAATTGTGGAGCTTTGCATGTATTTGCAAATACTCCGTCGGAATGCCTTCGATGAGGCCATCCAAAAGCTCCTCGTTGTCCATGTTCAGATCTGGAGCCAATATTGACTTGGCGTCAAAGTACAGCGCAAATTTTTCGTTACACTGCCACTTTCGTGCTTCAAATTTACGTCGAAGATCGGCTTTTGATGATTTGCCTCCAAGCTCAAAATTTAAACTGTCCAGCAATTCTGCAATCGGCTTCGTTATCCTTGTTGGATCTGTGTGCAGCCAGTTCAAAGTTTGGCAATGCATAATAAGCGACGTTGCGTATCATTCAGCTTGTATAATTCAGCAATATTCTCCAACTGCGCAATCCAATTGAGAACAGGCGCAGCTGCATCATAATCCAATATGATCTCTTTTGCCTATTGGAATGCTGCTGAATCCCATTCGCCACTTCCTCTTGCCACTGTATGGCGTGCTTGCCTGATTTCGCAACGAAAATGTTTGCTAGCGTCGTCTCGGCGGGCGTCGCGATTTTATGAAATAAGGGCAGGATTAAAATTCAATTATCTCTCAAAAACTAGTCATAACTTGGTAAGACATTGTCCATATTCGATTTTCCGGCATATTTTGATTAATATTACGGGCGTAATAGAAAACAAGTAAGAGGTTCTAGTCGAGAGCTCCCGACTAGGGGATACCCTGAACCCTCTTCTTCCAACACCAAGTGCAGGTCGCGCTACGCGCTCGTTTGATTTAGCTGTAATAAAGAAAAATGAAAATAAAAAAAAAAAATGCTTTCCTTGGCAGGTCGAACTCGCAACTAACTACACCACTTGCCGCTGCCTCTACTCAAGGGCCACACCAATAACTGAGCTTTAATGAGAAAAAAAATCATTTAAAATAGCAGCACAGAAAACAATACAATCGCAATTGCAATGCTGTTGATAGAATTCAAAGCAAACTCGCATGAATGTGTGTGTGTGTACATGTATACAGAATTTTTTGGAATTTGCGCAGCAGCTATGCTGCTAACACGTGCGCACATAGCTTTTGTGTTTCTTAACCGATCTTAATGGAATTTTCGACAGTACATCTTATTGTATAATAGAATAAACAATATTTGTGTATTTTCAAAATTTCAATTGCATATAAATTGTGGCTTAAATTGATGGGCAATAAAAGTTGTATAATTAACTTGATTTATAGCTTTGTGGTGGTAGCGGGGAAGTGGCGATAGGTATAAATTCAAAGATACTTGATATATATATACTATTCTAGAAGCTACAAGTCAAGTTTGGTGACTCCAGCTCTTATTATATACCAAAATTGCTCAAACACCAGGATTTCGATATCGATTATTATCGAATACTTGGAAACGGGGCAAGTTATCGGAAACATACTCGATCTGGTCGGGGACATGGAGGACCTGCAGCTAAAATTTCAAGTCTCTAGCTCTTATAGGTTCTGATATCCTTGTGTTCGGACGGACGGACGGAAGGACAGACGGGAAGACGGACAGACAGACAGACGGACATGGCTAGATCGACTCGGCTATTGATGCTGCTCAAGAATATATATACTTTATGGGGTCGGAGATGCTTTCTTCTGCTTGTTACGTACATTTGCAAAAATTTGCAAAAAAGGGCGAAAAAGAAAAAAGGGGTTTCTGGCCACGTAGACAAAAGCGACCTCGCCACTGATAAGAGCAGCGTCGAGCAACTGCATAAATTTCGCTCTTAAGATAATTTACATTAAGCTGACGCTCATCGCTGTAACGATCAATTATTGCCCTAACATTACCTTTTGCGAAGTCCTCGATGCTGGGCGTCCAGTTTAGTTAAGTTCGTTCGCTTCGTGCATTTGGTACGCATTGTCTTATTGCGTTATAAAAACATATTAATTAGTCGCAATTGTCTTTCGCTTAAATCGGCACTTTGCTTTGATTACTCTCTCGGTAGCTCCATTTTTTTTTGTCTTCGGGCGTAACTTTTGTACACTCTATTGCCGTTGCTTCGTTATAGAGTTTGACACTTGCGTTCGCCACTTGCATTATCAAAACTTATTAATTTTGTCGCAATTATCGCTTCGCTAAAATCGGCACGAAACAATTCGGGTCAATTCGCTTGCCATTGTACAACTATTGTTCTTAAATAATAGGCACAGACCAATTCGGGTCTGCCTGCTTGTTGTTACTTATATCAAATATATAAACAAATTTTAACACAAGAAGTAAAATAAAGTTAATTATTTCTTTTTGTGAAAGCTATTGAAAAAGCTCGATAGCCCAAAATTTTGGTGACCCCGACGTGAATTTTTTGTTGTTACATTATTGCTTTATGATAAAACAGTAAACTTAAAAGATCAGCAAACTGACATTTCGTTTTGTGCGGCTTATATACATATAGCAGTCGCCGTCGCTTTGCTTACTCTCTCGGTCGCTCAAAGTTTTTTGTTATTTCGTGCGTAACTTATGTACAAGCTATTGCCGTTGCTTCGTTACATAGCTTGACACTTGCGTTCGCCGAAGTTCTTACAGCTATTGTTTTTGAGCGGTTAACACGTACTAGCGATTACCGTTGTTAGGTACTTCGCTAGTTTCGCACACACTTTCTATCAACGCTTCTAATGGCAACGGAAAATGCCGCTAGTGCAGTGCCCTCTGCATACAGGGTGACTTTTCTGTAGCGCAAAACCATTTCAATTTACGAAAGCTTGCAAACTCTTCAAAATGCTCTAAGTAATTCGACACTTAGTGCAATTGATGAGTTCGGTCTTAATGTTAGGCTGAAGCAAATCGAGCGGCTTCAGGCTTCGTTCGATATTACTCACACCAGCCTCGAAGAACTAGACTTTGATGAAATTGGTAGACAATTGCGTGAGGACTTCGACGAGTTAGCAATTTCTATGGAAATTTCACTTCGGAGTGAAATCGCGGAACATGTCTCAATATTGCCCTGCTCAACA
>NW_026996037.1:0-35264 GCF_035044405.1 Drosophila montana | reverse complement strand
CAGGCCGATGTGGACGGTCCGCACCACGCCCCCGAGCTAGACGGTTAGCTTCCTCGCATATTCCGAAACCATTTTTGCGTACGCGACGGTAACGCATCGTTTAGGGTGACCATCACCGATGCCCACAAGGTAATAATCACCCGTCGTCAACAAAGGGGGGGGGGGGGGGGGTGTGACGCGGAGTCTCAATATGGCCCGCGCACAAATAAAACAAAAGGGCATATATATAATCATAAGTTAAGTGGAAAAAAGATGAAGTAATAATATATTGTGTTAAGAGTAAAAATTAAGTAAATGATTACAATTATCGGTTAAAAGTATGCTTACTAAATTAAGAGAGTCCGATTGCGAGCACAATCGAATCACTTGCAACTTTGTTGATATTATTAGTAGTAAAAGAGAGCCGAGCATAGAGAGAGGATGAATTGCTGCCGCCGATCAGCAACTTCACTTTGGAACCGACAAGCGTGGGTATCGGGCGTTCGTACGTGACGAAGGACAGAATTTAGGGTCCGCGAGTTAGCTGGCAGGTTAGGTAGGAACGACCTAGAATTGACGGTGCAGCAAGGCTAGGAAAGCTAAAAAACGAATAAAACGAAAGTGAATGTATACAGAGTAAAACGGTGTTTGCGTGTTGTCTGTGTAGAAATTGGGAATTTTCAGGCTTTCGTTTGCGGCGGAGCGATCCCAGCAGCACCCATCACGCAGGCCGACTCTAACCTAACCGCAGCGGAGCGATCCCATTTTCCTCAACAGAATTAGTAACCACTCTGTGGCGGAGTTATCCCAACGGCTCCATACCCCCATTTCAGCTTCGCGTCTCGGCAAACTACAAATTTATTGTAGAGTGGACCTGGGTAAGACTGAGTCATCACCCCGGCGAAGAAGCTACTTTACAAAATGATTTTAATTCGTGTTTAATTCTTTTGTTAAACGACAGAAAACACAGATTTTAGTTTAAAGCTTACTTTTAAAGCCCTACATACGAATATTTCATCAAATTTTTAAATTCAATTAAACAGATAGGAATATATGCCAAGAACTGTAATAAAAGTATTTGTTGTTGGCATCCGATCGTATTAAACACGATTTCCAAGATTTTTTTAAAAAATTATTTTAATTCGTGTTTTATTCTTTTGCCAATCGACAGAAATTACAGATTTTAGTTAAAGCTTACTTTTACAGCCCAACATCAGAATATTTAATCAAATTTTTAAATTCAATCAAGCACCTAGGAAAATATGCCAAGAATAATAAAAATAATAAGAATATTTCTGGTTGGCATCCGATCGTATTGAACACGATTTCCCAGATTTTTTTAAAAAATCATTTTTATTTGTGTTTTAATTCGTTTACCAAAAGGTAAGTCTATAGCTTACTTATAAAGCCCTACATAAGAATTATTCATCAAATTTTTGAATTCAATCAAGCACCTACGAAAGTATGCCAAGAACTGTAATAAAAATATTTGTTGTCGGCATCCGAACGTATTGAACACGATTTACCAGAATTTTTAAAAAAATGATTTTAATTAGTGTTTTATTCTTTTGTCAAACGACAGAAAACACAGATTTTAGTTCAAAGCGTTACTTTTACATGCCCAACATGAGAATATTTCATCAAATTATTAAAATTCAATCAAGCACCTTATGAAAATATGCCAAAAGTAACGAACTGTAATAAAAATATTTGTGGCTGGCATCCGATCGTATTGAGCACGATTTCCCAGATTTTTTTAATAAATGATTTTAATTCGTGTTTTATTCGTTGCGCAAGGTTGTGGGCAACAATTTGGTGTCAATTACTGGGAAACGTTTTCTCCCGTAATTCGATATGAAACCATTCGCATGTTATTCGCAATAGCTGCCGAAAAAGAAAAGAATGAAACTGTGTATATGAAACAGCCGCCGAATTTTATTGACAAGCAGCATCCAAATAAAGTCCTCAAACGAGAAAAGGCCCTTTACGGACTTGAACAATCCGGACGAGTTTGGAACAATACGCTCGATGAGGTATTAAGAAGCATGGATTTTAAAAGATGCAAAAATGAAACATGGTTGTACGTCAAGCAAAAGCAACAACAATTTAGCTAAATCGCTATCTACGTCGTCGATTTAATCATAGAGTGTCCCAGCAAAGAAGACATAGCCGTGATTGCGAAGAAGATTGCATCAAATTTTAAAATGTTCGATGGAGGCCCCATTAGCTATTTCCTAGGCATGGAAATGCAACGCGACGGCGATCGAGGCTCCGTTTCGCTGTGCCAGAAAACGCACATTCAAGGCCTATTGGACAAGTATGGCATGAGCAATTGCCGTCCAGGAAGCACACCGCTTGACCCAGGTTTTCAAGTGGTCGACGATACGCAATATCAGTCATTAATTGGCTCGCTTATATACTTAGCAGTTTTGAGCCGACCAGACATTTTGCATGCTGTAAACAAATTATCACAAAGAAATGCTGATCCTCATGGTCTCAGTCTGATCCTCAGTCTTCAGCAAAGCACATTCTAAGATATCTTGCGGGTACAAAGAATATGAAATTAGTCTACCGTCAAAATGGCAAATCACCAAAAGGCTATGCAGATGCAGATTGGGGAAACGATCGGCTGGACAGGAGATCCTATAGTGGCGACGCATTTTTATTTTTAATCAGAGCAAAGCGTTGTCGCATTGAGCAGCACTTAAGCAGAATATATTTCTTTGTCCATGGCTGCCAAAGAACCAGTTTATCTACGCAGGCTACTTAGTGAGATGGGATGGTCAAAGGATACAAAGCCGTTGACTATATGTGCCGACAACCTAAGCGCGCAACATATTGCGCAAAATCCAGTCCATCATAAGCGCACTAAGCACATAGACATAAGGTATCATTTTATACGTGAAAAGGTACAATGTAATGATATTGCATTAGAATACGTACCTACAAATAATAATGTTGCAGATATACTAACAAAATGTTTAAGTAAGCAAAAGCACGTAGGCTCTGTAAAAACACTTGGATTGAATTAAATTTGTTATTTTGCAACTGATTATAATAAGCTTAAGAAGAAGTTTTAAAATAGTTACAATACGCTGTTAAGCATCTTTATAATCTGGCAACATTGTATCAGCATAGTAGTCATTCTGTAATTGAGTACTTGTTCAGATTTTTGTACTCATGCTTTGAAGTTTCTAATAAACGTTTAACCGAACCACTACGTGCGTTTTTCTTTATGTGCATCTTTGGCACACTAGAAATATCCCAACAGCAACAAATATTTTTATTACAGTTCTTAGGACATTTTCTAAAGTCTAAATTTGATGAAAAATTCTCTTGTTGGGCTGTAAAAGTAAGCTTTAAACTAAAATCTGTGATTTCTGTCTGTTGGCAAACGAATAAAACACGAATTAAAATCATTTATTAAAAAAATCTGGGAAATCGTGTTCAATACGATCGGATGCCAACCACAAATATTTTTATTATTTTTATTACTTTTGGCATATTTTCATAGGTGCTTGATTGAATTTAATAATTTGATGAAATATTCTTATGTTGGGCAGTAAAAGAATGCTTCAAACTAAAATCTGTGTTTTCTGTCGTTTGACAAAAGAATAAAACACTAATTAAAATCATTTTTTTAAAAATTCTGGTAAATCGTGTTCAATACGTTCGGATGCCGACAACAAATATTTTTATTACAGTTCTTGGCATACTTTCGTAGGTGCTTGATTGAATTCAAAAATTTGATGAATAATTCTTATGTAGGGCTTTATAAGTAAGCTATAGACTTACCTTTTGGTAAACGAATTAAAACACAAATAAAAATGATTTTTTAAAAAAATCTGGGAAATCGTGTTCAATACGATCGGATGCCAACCAGAAATATTCTTATTATTTTTATTATTCTTGGCATATTTTCCTAGGTGCTTGATTGAATTTAAAAATTTGATTAAATATTCTGATGTTGGGCTGTAAAAGTAAGCTTTAACTAAAATCTGTAATTTCTGTCGATTGGCAAAAGAATAAAACACGAATTAAAATAATTTTTTAAAAAAATCTTGGAAATCGTGTTTAATACGATCGGATGCCAACAACAAATACTTTTATTACAGTTCTTGGCATATATTCCTATCTGTTTAATTGAATTTAAAAATTTGATGAAATATTCGTATGTAGGGCTTTAAAAGTAAGCTTTAAACTAAAATCTGTGTTTTCTGTCGTTTAACAAAAGAATTAAACACGAATTAAAATCATTTTGTAAAGTAGCTTCTTCGCCGGGGTGATGACTCAGTCTTACCCAGGTCCACTCTACAATAAATTTGTAGTTTGCCGAGACGCGAAGCTGAAATGGGGGTATGGAGCCGTTGGGATAACTCCGCCACAGAGTGGTTACTAATTCTGTTGAGGAAAATGGGATCGCTCCGCTGCGGTTAGGTTAGAGTCGGCCTGCGTGATGGGTGCTGCTGGGATCGCTCCGCCGCAAACGAAAGCCTGAAAATTCCCAATTTCTACACAGACAACACGCAAACACCGTTTTACTCTGTATACATTCACTTTCGTTTTATTCGTTTTTTAGCTTTCCTAGCCTTGCTGCACCGTCAATTCTAGGTCGTTCCTACCTAACCTGCCAGCTAACTCGCGGACCCTAAATTCTGTCCTTCGTCACGTACGAACGCCCGATACCCACGCTTGTCGGTTCCAAAGTGAAGTTGCTGATCGGCGGCAGCAATTCATCCTCTCTCTATGCTCGGCTCTCTTTTACTACTAATAATATCAACAAAGTTGCAAGTGATTCGATTGTGCTCGCAATCGGACTCTCTTAATTTAGTAAGCATACTTTTAACCGATAATTGTAATCATTTACTTAATTTTTACTCTTAACGCAATATATTATTACTTCATCTTTTTTCCACTTAACTTATGATTATATATATGCCCTTTTGTTTTATTTGTGCGCGGGCCATATTGAGACTCCGCGTCACACCCCCCCCCCCCCCCCCCCTTTGTTGACGACGGGTGATTATTACCTTGTGGGCATCGGTGATGGTCACCCTAAACGATGCGTTACCGTCGCGTACGCAAAAATGGTTTCGGAATATGCGAGGAAGCTAACCGTCTAGCTCGGGGGCGTGGTGCGGACCGTCCACATCGGCCTGTCTACTACCCTAATACCCCCTCTGGTGCAGCTTATCACGACTTATCTTATAGCTAGTTAAACCTACGGGTCATTACAAATTTTCTCTCTTAAACTATCTTTCGCCTGGTCAATCGTCTCCTGACCCTTCGGCCTCGTTGTAGTCATCTCTAGGTGGTCCATGATAGACCTTTAGCTGGGCAATGTTCGCTACACGCCTATTCCGTTCCCCATCGCGACACGAACTTCACTAACCGAAAGGGGCGCTAGTTTTGCCGCGAATCCGTCGGCAGCCTTTGATAGCTGGTGTTGGCGTAGCCACACATGCTTGTCCACTTTTGGCCGCCATTCCATTCGTCGCCGATTGTCTCTCCAGCATACACGCGGTCCATCCACATGGGTGCTGCTCCTCCACGGCCTGACGACATGCCCCCATGGCTGTCGGGATAGTGCGTCAGCTACCACGTTCAGCTTCCCACGCCGGTATTGCACATCGAACTCTAAGGCCCATCGAGCTATCTTTCCAGATGGACTCTCTATGGAGTTGAGCCATTTAAGTGCCATGTGGTCGGTAATGACGTCGGACCTGTACCCCTCCAAGTAACATCTCAACTTGCGGATTGACCAAACTATAGCCAGACATTCCTTCTCCGTGGCTGAGTAGTTGATCTTTGCCTTCAGAAGTTTTCTACTGGCGTTAGCGATGACTCGCTCCTCCTCGTCGATGGTCTGTGTCAGGACGGCGCCGAGACCGTAATCGCTCGCATCCGTTTGCAGCACGAATTTCTTGCTGAAGTCCGGGCAAGCGAGGATCGGCGCGGTTGTGAGTCGCTCCTTGAGTTGCTCCAGCGCATCCTGCTGTTTCACGCCCCACGACCATACCTATCCTTTCTTCAAGAGAGCGGTCATCGGCTGCACCAACGACGCAAATTTGGGGACGAAGCGTCGATACCACGATGCCAACCCAATATACTGACGCAGCTCCTTGCAGTTCGATGGGGCAGTCAGCCTCTGGATCGCGAGCACCTTAAAGGGGTCCGTCCGTATTCCTTTCGCCGTTCACTACGTGTCCTAAATATACCAGCTCCTTCCGGAAGTAACGGCATTTCTCTATGTTGAGCTTTAGGTTCGCTTGAACCGCGTGAACGCGGTATACTGCCTGCTCCCTTCCTCCATGGGTATCTGCCAATCCCTTCCTCCATGGGTATCTGCCAATATCCTTGCTTCAGATCCAGCGCCGATATATAGCGTGCGTGCCGCGATATATATGCGTCCGGAATCGAATGTGCGTACAAGCTCCTGCAGACTCGGCTCCAGATCTGCCGGCCAGACTTCCTCCCCGTTGGGACTCCCCTCTCCAGACCCTTCACCACTGCTAGCCTCGTGACTAGCTCCCGCGGCCGTATTTTCTCCTGCCCGTTGGAACCAGCCACCCTCCCCAGCTTCACGCTCTTAGGTGCTGTTCTACCCGTGGGCCCCGAATCCACACCTCTTCTGACTTCCGTAGTCATCTGCCCTTTTATCCTACGCCCTGTTGGGTCCTCTTGACGGTTCTGCTTTTGATCCTTTCCTGGCACTCTAGACACCTTGGGCTGGCGCCCTGGACATATTATTATCGTCCGACCGCGCCTTCACTGGCACTCTGGACACCTCTTTATCGTCCGACCGCACCTTCACTGGCACCCTGAATAGCGATAGCGCCTCCGGGATTATCTCCGAGGGACGGACCGCCACACGCTGCCGATTCCCTAACCCTGCCTCCGGGATCGGCTCCACAGGGCAGTCATTCGTCCCTTTCCTAATTTCCCGTCTCTCCGGTGTCCCTAGCGTCATCTTGCTGTCCCCGCAACGAATCGTCGTACCTATCGCCCGCAGACAATCCATACCTAGGATCACTTGGTCTAGCATCGACATCATGATTAGTAGCGGCACGCTTAACGGGCGCCCCGCTAAACTAACTCCCGCGTGCAGCACCACTGATAAACGATCGGGAGGCGCCGGTGTCGATTATCGCCGCGTAGTGCACCTCGTTGATCTTGACCGTCGCGACAACACGACCCCCTCGACTCGCAAAACATCTACTGCCTCCGGGCTCCGCTGTTATCGCTGCCCATCCGCTCCCGGTGCGGGTTGGGACATTCCCTCCTAAAATGCCCCTCTTGCCCGCATCGAAAACAAATCGGGCGTCTCCTGGCTGTTCCCCCGGTTTCTTGGCCAATCATTCGGTTAGCGGGGTCTTCCCTTGGCACCGGTAATACTGGCGATGAAGCTACCCTGAACGGGTTGTTTAAGCCTGTTGTCGCCTGTCCTTGCCCCTCGCCTAGATACGTGCCCATGCTATTACCTAATCGAGATCGTGAATCTGGGGAATACTGTTTACCCTGCTGTTTTATACCCTCATACTCGACCGCTAAATGTATGAGCTTCGACAGCGACGAGAAGTCTTGTCTCCGCACATACAATTTATACTCTAGGGCTGCGTTGTCGTATATTCTCGCCAATTCTCGTTCCGGACCATAGGTAGCGTGGTGCATCAGCGCCCTGTTGTCCACCACATACTGCTTGAATCCCTCGCCCTCTCGTTGACGGCGAGCCCGGATTTCGTCTTCCAACAATTCAAAACGGAACGGAACGGAGGCAAAACGAAATCCAAAAATCCCTTCTTAAACTCGTTCCATGACACCTCTCTTAGCCCACTTGTCATGAACCGGCGAGCGGCTTCGCCGATTATGACCTCGTTCATTGCCCGGGGCAACCTATCGGTGTCAATCTCATAAGACAGGGCCCGATCTTCGATGGCTTCCACGAAGGACAGTGGATCAGCCCATCGAAGCGAATACCCCACTTCCTGACCTGTTCCGGAACGATGCACTGCCCCCTATACTCCATGGGTAGGCGCATGTTAGCACTGTTTTTAAGTTGTCCATTGCGGTCTGTGCTTCAGGGGTCCACTCAAACTTTTTCTTTGTCGATAATACGTCCGTTATGGGGCAAGTGAGATCGGAAAAGTTGCATATAAACCGACGATACCAACCGCAAACTCCTAGAAATCCTCGAACTTGCTTCAAGTTTTTTGGCGGCGGCCAATTTACAATACAAGCTACCTTTTCCGGATCTGTGCAAATACCTCCGCTACCAATCACGTAACCAAGATAATTGATACTTGTTACACAGAATTGACTTTTCGAAATATTTAAAGTCAAGTTGGCTTTTCTAAACTGCTCAGCGATACGAACCAATACCGCCAGATGTGAACTGAAATCCTCTGACACAATACACAGGTCATCTAAATAACCAAATACGCAATAGCGCAGGTCAGAAGGAATTATCTCGTCCATTAACCGACACATGGTAGACGGCGCGTTACAAAGGCCAAAGGGCATGACCTTAAACTGATATAGCGGTCTTCCGGGGACCGTAAAAGCAGGGAGAGGCTTTGAATCCTCGGAAAGTTCTATTTGCCAATAGGCGTCTTTCAAATCTAGTTTGGAAATTATATTCGCCTTAGGTAGCCGCGAAAAAATGCCATCGATGCTCGGCAGAGGATAAGCATCTTTTTTTGTGGCGTCATTCAGTCTTCGAGCATCCAGACAAAGGCGAACCTTGTTGGGCTTAAGGACGAGTCGCATAGGCGAGCTCCAGGCGCTTACCGACGGCTCAATAACTCCAAGCTGCAACATGCGATCAATTTCTGCATATAACAACTTTTCTACGGCCGGACTTACAGGATAGAATCTTTGTTTCACTGGACGTGCGTCTCCTATATCTATATGGTGTTGGATCAATGTTGTGCGGCCTAATCTATCAGCAGCGTTGGGGAACAACTGCTTTACTACGTGCAGCTGTTGCGTTTGCTGGCTATCTAAGGGGTATGCAATCGACTCTGTTTCCTGCTCTTTTTGCATTGATTTTAGCTCTACAGAATTTATAATGCTTGGCGCAAGCTCAAAGGCTCTCCAAAAATCATGACCCAAAATTAGATTTTGGTTTATAGAAGGAATCACATACAGTTTCAAGGACTTGGTAGCCGATTTATACTGCATTTTAACTTCAAGCACTCCGATGACTTTCTGACTATGGCCATCTGCTGTTCTGACATGCGATTTAATAGGCTTAAATTCCGGCATTGCGGTAAAATCTTGTTGCGCAAGCGTCGAACCTATACAGCTAATATTCGCGCCTGTATCCAATAGACCAAGCTTTTTCTTCGGTCCACAGGTACAAAGTTCGTATGGGAATTAATTAGATTTTTGGGGGCATCCGACTGCTGCTGGATGCACCCTTTTGTTGGTTTTCCGAAGCTTTACGGATACAGTTTTGGCACTGGGGCTTATAAATGTTGGGTGCCCCGCATCCGTAACAAAATATACGGCGGTCAGCAAGGCAATTTTCCCACAGATGCCCTTGCTCTTCGCAGTTCCAACATTTAAGGTTGGTATGACATCTACGAATTGCTGCGATGTCAAAGTTTGTATCTTCTGAATTTTCTACCTCCGGTTCATTAAAAGACTCTTCTAGTCCATATACTTGGCGACGGCCAATAGTCCTGGATTTATTCATACCATCAGTGCGACAACTGAGCTCATGAACTAAATTCTCGTTCATTTGGACCAATCTACGTAGATGGCCAACTGAACTTATTGACTGGTATAGCAGTTTATGTCGGGTTTCGGGTAATCAATTTTTTTTTAAAATTTCGATTAACTCCTCCTCGTCAATTTTAATTGCAAATTTATCGATCAGTGACGCTACAGCGTCATGGAACGACACAAATGATTCCCCAGGGTTTTGCTTTCTAGCTCTTACAAGTTCTTTGCTCATAAAATCGGAGCGATAATCTTTGTACTGATGGCGAAGTGCCGTACAAAATTCAGTCCAGACTAGGTGGTCTACCTGCTTGTGGTACCGCCAGTACCAGTCACGGGCTTTGCCTAAAAATAGCACATGTAAGTGCTTACAGAGACCCATAAAGTCGCTGTCTAAAGTTTCATCAGTCAATGTTTTGACTCTATATAGAAATTCTTCTACCCCTAATCCTTCGGTAGACCCATCAAAATGAAGATTCCATTTTTGCATGGTGTCAGCAATTTTTCCATTTCGGAATGACGAACTACTAGGCGACACCGGGATCGGGGTTGGCAACACTCTTGGAAAGGGTGGTGCTTGTATTTGCAATGATGACATAACGCGAGTGATTGATTGTTCGATCATCTCCTGAATTATCCTATAGTCCACTCCCAGATTTTGGCGGGTATTATTCGACTGATTGGGTCTTCCTCTTCTTCTTACACCAGGAGCTGGTCGTGCAGGGGCGATTTCAGGTGGATTCGTGCTGTTCCTAGCGTCGAGTCCTGATTGTGGTACATCACTAACATCTAATAACCTTGCTGTTGGATTATCGCCACTCTGGGTCGGACCAGGATTAAGCGATTTTGCTAGACTGCGCGTTACCGTTCTCCCTATGTTCGTAGGTGGAGGTGGAGCAGATTGTTTTCCTCTCGGCGAGCAATCTCCAACAACTAATTTAATTGAGGCTGGATCAATCACAGCACTACAACTGGGACATTTAGCATGGTTTACCAACCAACCTTCCAAGCAAAGTTTGTGGAAAACATGCCTACAAGGGGTGCAATAGCAAGACTTTGTATTGTCCATTACTAACTGGCATAGAACACAGTGGTTATCAGCTGTCTCTGACGACGGCTGTACATTTTGTGGGCTGCGTAAAGGCAACATGATTCATTCATATTTTCCTGATTCGTGACATTGGTTTGGCAACATAATAAAGTAGAAGTTATTTGTTTTTTTTTTTTTTTAATTACGAAATATAATCGCCTCAATGAAAGTAGGTAATTTATCTGGTTATTTGAAACTACTTTAGAAAGTGGTTAGTAACATTCAACATTTTAATCTAGTCAGAAATGTTCGGCAGGGATATGCAAAGCAGCATATGGCCAAGTTCCGGGCAACATTCTAACTATCTTTGATAGTATCGTTAATACAAAACCATTCAATCTAACTTTATAACTTTTGGCTCCACGAAGACTGAGATTTACTTAACCATCAACAAGCTATCAAGTAGCAATCAGTACTGATATCTTAGCAAAATATGCAGTATTCTAAAATTGCATTTGAAAGTATTTCTACCTAGGCAAACCTAATCTGTTGTTTCTCCAAAATTATAAGAAAGAAAACGAGCAAATGTATGGGACCGATTGTATAGCTGGTGTTAATAACTATAGTCGTGTTTATATATAGGCACTTAACAATATAGTAAGGTCAGATTCTCGGCATAATTCAAGCTCTGAATTGTAAGCATCGTAGTCCTAATTACTATCTTGTATACTACCAATATCTGCGCATGCGGAAGATAGACTAAGCCAGTCTCATCGACGTCAGCGTGCGTGGACAATAATATAAAGACTCATTTTTTTTTTTTATATATTCAACCTCGGGCCCTACGTTGGGCGCCAAAAATTTATGTAGCATGTACTGTGGTGAAGCTACTCTAGCAATACATATCGGGTAGCAACGGTGACGGCGGTTGGCAGCCAATCTTCACAAAATAATTCGGGAAGTATTCACCGTGGCTCCTCGTGGTTGAGTTAGCATGGCAGGGCGGGATCCTCTTGCTCCCTAGCTCTTTCGGGTGGGGGGGTTCTTTTTGCCATGTCTCGACCTGCATACACAATTTTATTTTAGGATCCCTACAGAATCTAAATTGAAGACCGATACTCCGAAGAAACAAAATCTCAAACAGGCATAACTTAACGAGCACTAGAAGTGCCAATACAATGGTGATAGCTTTCATTAGGGCACATATATTCCGTAGAGGCGAAGTCTTGGATGTAGCTGACTCTCG
Organism: Drosophila montana; assembly: GCF_035044405.1. Lineage (NCBI taxonomy): Eukaryota > Metazoa > Arthropoda > Insecta > Diptera > Drosophilidae > Drosophila > Drosophila montana. The sequence goes on along the minus strand of NW_026996037.1, from coordinate 23,286 downwards.
CGTTCGATACCCTCCCAGCCATGATCTTCAGCGTTTAAGGTTTTGAAGATCCCAAAAAAAAACATTCTTCTACGACATTATATCACCATGTCACCAGGAAAGAAAACTTAGCAATTCATATTCAAAATCCGTAATTAATATTTATTATAAACAAATGCATTATTCAATGAAATTTAATCCTTCCGTTAGATAATCTGTATCTTAGTACAAGTGGCATTAATGATTCAACAATAATTTAGTAACTAAAACTAGTCAGTTAATATTTTTACAATGGCTCAAAAATTCTTCAAAAATAATTCATTTCATAAACTATTCAGTTGATATTTTTTCTTATTGCGCAAAATTAAAAAAATAAATCTCAAAATTTCGCTAAAGTGCATTTAATAATTATAGAATAAGGCTAGGCAATGAAAAGGAATGACATTAGTAAATTGAATTAAAGTGTAATCGGCAAAAGCAAAAAATGTATTATAATAGAGTCAATATCATTGTAGTTGATGGTTAATTATATGGTCGAAAAAAAATATGGGCAACAGAAGGTTAAGCTCGAAGCGCATGGGCAAATCGGAGCGCAGCGCAACCAGCTGATCAGTAAATACAATTATACATATTTGTGTACATAGATTTGATTCCGTTAAAAATCTTTTCTTTTATGTTGCTTCTGTTTCAGCTAATATTTGAGAGGGGGGTAGGTAGAATAAAAAATGTTAAGCATTCACCAGACTGACACGGCCATAAACATATTGATCGGAGCTAAAGCGTAATGCGAAACAGAAAGTCGTAAAAAGCTCAGCAGGTGCGCATGTCAGCTTGGCTGTGCTTATCTGTGCCAAAATAAGAAAATATAATCAAAACAAAAGGTACAGACTTACATGTATTCCTCGATGAAAGGCCTTCCAGCGGAGAGTTTGCAGCAAATTTTATTTTTTTTTTTCTTTCATTTGTTTTCTTTTGTCTTCTGTGGGGCTTTAAATTGTTTTGATTATTTATTATGGCACAGGAGAATTTTTAAATTGTGAGTACTTAAAAGATACTCTCCGAAATTAAGTGGGAAAAATTAAAAAAAAATATAAAAAAAATTCAGAAATGACTTTGGACTCTACCCCAACAAGAAGGGGGATAAATTTATACTATTAATTCTATATATATAAAGATATATATATATAGATGTAAATTTTGTTTTTTTTTTTCACTGCACTTGCACGAGGTTTTTAGAGGGCCCTACTAAATGCACTTTGCGCAAACTTTTGGAAGTCTCTCACAAGATTTAATTAACTATTTTTTTACTAAAAACATTTAACAGCAATTTTCATGCATCTGCACGCTCCGGCCAACTTAATGGGCGATGCCATCTGGGCTTCTGATCAGCGGCGCGTCACTGGGGCCCAAAAGGCTACTCCCTCGTCCGGATTCCAGACTGTGGAAACGGCGCCTGCCCTTTCTTGCTGGCATGAGCAAGGGAATGGCAGCTGATCCGCAGTTGAGGCTGACGTCTATTTAATAGGGGCAGAAATGACATTGCCGTCCCAAGAAATTACAGTGCCGTCCAATGGGCACACGTGGCGGTTGCCTCAAAATAAGTGGGTTTTTATGTCAGAGACGGCGGCGGCAAGATTGATTCCTCCAAAAATTACTTTCGGCAGGCAGGCAAGAACTGGTTAAAACTGTGACCAGATCTTGGCACAAAGAAATATATGCCGGCGAGGTGCTGGTGGCCGGGTGGCGTAGCGAAAGGTTATCATCAAACGAACAAAAAATGTATTTCGCCAATCGGTTACTTTTAGGGTTTTTATTTTTATTTTTTTGTTTTTGGTTCAATTTAGTTGGAATTTAAATTAAACGAATTAAACGACTGATGCCCGAACTTGTTGCTTTTAGTTTAATATTTTGGTGGGGCTATGTCCGAACCGCCGTAGCCAGACCTTCGATGGTAAAGTAATTTTTGAAAAGAAGGGTTATATCCGGGACCTACAGGCTTATATAGGGTCTCAGAGCTTTTTTCTTTTCCGGATTAGATTGAAGATAGCTGCGCTGCCAACGTGCACGCAGGCGGTTTATAGCAGCGGCAGAATCATTCGCAGCTGACCATGACAGACAAAAGCTGATCGCTATAGCGTCGTTACACAAACGCAAGCTGTTAGGATCGCTTACGCGGTTTAATTTAGAAAGGAAAACTGCGACCATTACAAATTAGAAGATAACTATGTAGCTGATGCGTTATTAAGAATAACCATCAAAGAACTAAAAGATTTACAAGTTAAAGTCCTGAGTGTCACTACCAGGCACCAAAGTAAACAGAAAAACTCCTGCGCAGGAAAAGATCAAGTAGATTCGCCTATGCAAACTCTTGACAACGCTTCTAAGCCCAACGTATTTGAAGTCATTTGTAATGACGAAGTACGAAAAGTAGTGGCCTTGCTTATATTAAATAATATATGTTTCTTCAAACATGGAAGAAAAATTATAGCAATAATTGATGTTAGCGATCTGCACACCAATGGAACATTTGACTTAGGTCAGTTATTCCAAAGGCTTGAAAAAGAAGCCGGTATACATGAGATCAGCCAACTCAAACTGGCACCGAGCGAAAAGATATTTGAATTAATTTCAATTGAATCTGTTAAAAATATGGGCAACAAAATATTAAAATCAGTACGAGTAGCGCTACTCAAGCCGGTGACCATAATAGAAAATGAAAAAGATCAAGAAGCGATACTGTTTACATATCATGACGATCCCATACAAGGAGGTCATACTGGCATTTCAAAAACACTAGCTAAAACAAAGAGACACTACTACTGGAAAAATATGACACGTCATATAACCAAGTACATACGTAGATGTTCCAAATGCCAAAAGTCGAAAACGACGACCCATATAAAAACACCTCTGACTATTACAAAAACGCCGATAAATGTGTTTGACAGAGTGATAGTGGATACTATAGGTCCACTACCAAAATCTGAAAATGGTAACGAATTCGAAATTACATTGATATGTGATTTAACAGCTGTGAAAGCAATATTTGAATCCTTTATACTGAAGTTCGGTCCAATGAAGACGTTCATTTCGGACATGGGAACAGAATATAAAAATTCAATAATTAATGACTTGTGCAAATATTTAAAAATTAAAAATATAACATCTCCCACACACCACCACCAGACAGTTGGAACAGTCGAAAGAAGTCATAGAACTTTTAATGAATACATACGATCATAGATATCAGTTGATAAAACTGATTGGGACGTAAGGCTTCAATATTTCGTTTACTGTTTCAACACGACCCCCTCTATGGCACACAATTATTGTCAATATGAGTTAGTTTTCGGCAAGCAAAGCAACTTGCCAAAAATATTTTAATAAAAAAGATAGTATAGCGATCATATTGAGAGCGATTTCACATATTTTTTATAAAAAATCATTTAAATACGTGTTTTATTCCATTTGTAAAATACAGAAGACACAGATTTTGGTTTGAAACTTACTTTTGAAAGCCCTACATAAGAAAAAATGAATACCTTTTTCAGAAATTTTCTAAATTTAATCAAGAACTATAGTAAATTTGCGTAGAATTGTGATAACAATTTATTTTGCTTGCATCCGATTGAATTTGAAGGCGATTTCTAAAATACTTGAATAAATCATTTGAAGACGAAAGACAAGAATTTCGTTTATTAATTCAAAATCCGCACATAAGATATATTGAACACTTATTTAAATTTCAATCAATAACTATAGTTAATATGCTAAAAACAGTAATATAATTATTTTTTTTGCATCCGGTCGTATTAAAACCGATTTCACAGATTTATATTAAAAATAATTTTAATACGTGTTTTATTATTTTCGTAAAGGACGGAAAACACCGATTTTTTGTTTGAGTCTTACTTTGAAAGCCCTTCAGTAGAAAGAAATAATACAATTTTCAAGGATAGTAGCGATTTCAGAGAATTTTATAAAAAATCCGATCGAATTCGAAACCGATTTCAAAGATTTTTAAAAAAATCATTTTAGTACGTTTTTTATTATTTCCGTAATACACAGAAAAAACAGATATTAGTTGGAACTTACGTTGAAAAGTCCCACATAAGCAAAAATGAATATTTTAACAGTGAATGCGATTTTACAGATTTTTATAAAAAAAAAGGAAAAATGAATACCTTTTCCAGCAATTTTCTAAATTTAATCAAGAACTAAAATAAATTTGCGAAGAATTTAATACCAATTTATTTTGGATGCATCCGATCGAAGTCGAAACCGATTTCAAAGATTTTTATAAAAATCATTTTAATACGTGTTTTATTATTTTCATACAAGACGGAAGACAGATTTTAGTTTGAAACTTACTTTGAAAGCCCTTTTTAAGAAATAATGAAAACCTTTTTCAGCGATCGTATTGTAAGCGACTTCACAGACGATAGTTAGTTTAAAACTTACTTTGAAAGCTCTACAGAAGAAATAACGATCACCTTTTTCAGCAATTTTCTGAATTCAATCAAGAACTATCGTAGATTTCCGAAGAGTTGTGATACAAATTTATTTTGCTTGATTTCGATCGAATTATAAGGCGATTTCTAAAATGTTTGAATAAATTGTTTGCAGACGAAAGACAAGATGCTTGTTTATTACTTAATTAAAAATACGCATATAAGATATATTGAATACACATTTGAGCAATTTTTGAAATTCAATCAAGAACTATAGTATGCGAAGAATTGTTATACCAGTTTATATTGATTGCATCCGATCGGATACGAAAGCGATTTCAAAGATTTATTTTAAATCATTTGAATCCCTGTATCACATTTTTTTTTTGCAAAAGACAAAAGTCAAGATCCTTTTACAAGAAATATTGAATTGTAAAGAGTGATGAGAGATTAATGTAAACTTTTACAAAATAGAAGTTGGGCACTCTAGAAAAGAAGAAGAGGAGAAAACGTACACCGACTCGAAGAATTAATAGAAAATAGAAAACGAGTATTAAAAAAAAAAGAAGATTACAAAATCAGGTGTGGGTTTTACCCAAATGTTCTCTGATTAATGCTATACACAGACAAAATTAGAGCTTAAGCAGCTGCTGGCGGAGAAAGGAGTCCCTGTGTGCAAAGAAGCGTCTATCTACCAGTTGCGTACTCTGGTGAGATCAGTAATAGCCGAGACTGTTGAGACATTGCGTGTCGCCGGAGAAGTGAAGGAGAAGGAGTACGTTAGGAGCTGTGGATCTAAATGCTGAAAATTTTGAGTTAAGTCAACTTTTGAAACAGCCAGCTGAAAACGAGCAACCTGAAGTATTGCTTGAAGGTGAACCTGGCCATGTGGGCCCTCTGATAGCTGGTGCGAATGTCGCAAATTCAGAAGCGAATGGTTCAGATAAGTTGGCGTCCGTGACGAATGAGCTGAACGCACGTGTTTTTGAATTTGAAAGCGGAGTTGAGGTCCCCGATCGACGTCGCCATGTGGATGTCAACGATGTCGAGGCCACCGTGCTATTCTTTTCTGGAGATGACCATTTATCCGCTCACATTTGGATTCAAGAGCTGGAAAAAGTAGCCAGTCTATATAACGTAGACGATGTTCAATGCTGGTCACTTGCCAACCGGCTGCTTCGCGGCTCAGCCAAGACGCGGCTCAGCCACATGACGAAAACCTGGATGGAGCTGAGTGATTCTCTAGTCAGTGTATTCGGCTTTGCGATGTCCAAACACGAGGTTGTAAAACGATTGCAAAGCCGCTCGATTGGAAAAGGAGAATAACTTTTGAGCTATTTGAGGAAGCAGACGGCCTGGTAGAGTATAACCTTGAAATTAACATCAAAAAGATCAAATTTCTACAGAAACGAATCGATTATTTGGGATATAATGTTAGTGCTTTCGGAATTTTACCGAATGCTGAACATATTAAGGTTATTAATGATTACCCAGAACCACGGTATTGTGGGGCATTGCACTCGGTGCTTAGGTTTATTTTCCTATTTTCGTAAGTTTGTTCCGAACTTTTCGCGTTTAGCGAAACCCTTGACTGAATTATTAAAGAGAAGTGGCCCTTTTCCGATGTCAGAGCAGGAGAGTGATTCAGTTGTGACACTGAGATCCGCCTTTCTACTCTACCTGTGCTATCCATATTTAATTGCAGTTTTGAAACTGAGTTGCATACCGATGCCAGCTCACATGGTTTTGGCGCAGTATTGATGCAGCGACATCCTGAATTTTTCTACTCCCGTTACCATAGCTTTGATCTTGAAACCCTTGCCATAATCTAAGCCATACGTCGATTCCGTGTTTACCTAGAGCATCGCCCGATTCTGATTGTTACCGATTGCAACTCCCTAGTTCAAACCTTGAGTAAAAAGTCTATAAACCCCCGTATCGCCCAATGGTCATTAGATTAAGAAGCTTATAATTTTTCGATAACCCACCGACCTGGTTCAGACAAACTGAATTGTTGAAAAATGAGACTGAGAAAACCATCAACCCGTGTGTAATCCCGTCTGATTGTCAAATTGAGAATAACCATAACCTGCGTGAATTTCTAGAACCGACTGAGAGCCTGTGTTTGCCCTAACGAAAAACCGTTGAATAATTCCGAGAAAAATCTGTGTGACCTGGTAGAGTTGAATAACGCTGATATTATAGCCCGTAATAAAATCACAATAGAATAGTGGGAGCTACACCACAAGATATCGACTTATTATTGCAGACTCTGCAAATGAGAGATTCGGATGTACGTATATTGCGTGAGAAATTTGAGAAAGGTTATGTAGCCGATTTTGAGTTAGTTGATGGTATTGTGTATAAGAGAAATGCTGAGGAAAAGTTGTGTCTGTATGCACCAGAACGTATGCAGAATGAATTGATAAGGAACTGCAATGAGAAGTTGGGTCATCTTTCTGCAGACAAGTGTGCCAATGATCTAAAAAGAAAATACTGGTTTCCCTTAATGAAAGGCAAAATATAGACATATATTTGAAACTGCCTGCCTGTATTCTGCATTTAATCCCGAGAACAGTTCACAACAGAACATTACAAAGCATACCAAAAATGCCTGTACTGTTTGATACACTTCATATTGACCATTTAGGCCCATTGCTTAGCATAATTTCAAAACGGAAGCATTTATTAGTAAATATCGATGGATTTACCATATGTACCCGTAGGTTTTTAGTAGATGAGCTGACAGAATACCTTGAAGATACATTCAGCTCCGGTGAACCTCTTAATTTGAATACCATTAGACATGAAGCAATTGCAAATATACGAAAATCACAAGAACGTTATGAAGCCCAATATGCTTTAAGACATAGGGCACCTCCCAAACACAAAGTAGGAGATTCTGTTGCGATACGTAACAGTGATGTCACAGTAGGACCCTGCGAGAACCGAATGCTTTCTAATGACCGTTATGAAGTCACCGACATTGATGATTGTCAGATCACCCAGTTGCTATATAAAGGAGTTTTTGAATCAGCTAGGCTAAATTCGTGGATGCATGTGTGTGATAATACAGTAAGTCTTTGTTTGGAAATAATGTAATGAGCGGGTTGATCAAATGTCAGGATTGGCCGAATGTAAACAGTGAACATTACATTAAACTTTTAAATGTCAACAGCCACTACATATAGTGTTGTAAAGTATAAGTATAATTGAATAAGTCATATATATGTATTTAAAAAATAGAAGTTGGGCACTCTAGATAAGAAGAAGAGAAAACGAGTAAACGGCCCTTATGCATGCACCTTTGCCACGAGCGCTTCGTCAGCGGATTCCACAAAACAGCCCATCCGTGGGAGCGCAGAATGAAATAGGACACCTTAGCTAAGCTACAACGGAAACGACGACAACAACACAGCTTACAAAAGCGACAGCGACAACAGCGGCAGCCGCTACAGCGGCAGCGGCGACAACAGCAGCAGCGACAGCAGCAGCAGCGATAGCAGCAGCGGAGTTTTAGCTTTCATACAATTTGTACTTATCATTGTAAATCAGTTCTTTTTTTTAAAGACCTTAAGGAACAAATTCCTTTATTGGCGCCCGAACAGGGACCGGGATAGTAAAAAGTATAACGCGTCGCGATATTCTAGTACTTCGAAACGAGCTACGCCGCGTAGAATTATTAAATTGATTCGATAAAGTGCCTCGAAGCGAGCCACAACGCGAGTGCGATTTAGTAAAGAAATTAATAGTCTTTACCGCGTTTAAATAAATTATCACCGGTCGTACCGCCGACTCTCTGGTGTATCCTTTCGCAGAGAACCACGTCTAAAGTATCACTAAAGAGCCCCAGTCACCTGCTGCACCGCTGTTGTCGCAGGACAAAAAGGATCATCTCCGAAGGATCATCGTAGGAGATTCGCCGTAATGTTTCTTATACTGTTAGCGTATCATTTAAGTGAAATGAATATTTAAAAAAAGAAAGGAACAAGCAAAACAGTTTTTAAAACCTAAAATAAAATATAAGTGAACATATTATATCGAAAAACAAAAAAAAAAACTTTAAGGAAAATTTAAAAAGCCACTTTGAAAGAATTTAAGAAATATTAAACAATAATATCATATAAGTGAACATATTACATTTAAGGATACAATTTTAATTTTACTGAAAACTTTAGAGAATTCAAATAACTAATTAATTCAAACTCTTTTTCTCAATATCGTTAAAAATAATTCCGTAAAGAATTGTTTGTGTGGTCCGCATTAAAACTTGTCCGAGGCTATTAACAGCCTTTTCCTGGCCAAGCGCTTCTTACCGCCAGCCACCACGTAGCAATGCTACGAGGGCCGGGAAGCCAGCTAGCAGCACTACTGTTGCTAACCCGGAACTTAGGGATGTTATAGTAGGTATAATCCGAGAGACTCTCGAAGGAGGAGATCTTCTAAGACAAGCTATGGACAAACCTGACGGGGTAGATATGTTGTCCGATATACCAATCGCAAGGCCAGGACCTGAAAGCGAACACGAGAAAGTCCCAGAGATAACACGATTAATAAGGGAATTCTCCGGGGTTAGAACTCCATTTAGCTCCTGGAAGAAAAATGTAGATCGTGTAATGAGTTTATACGAGGGCCAAGAGGGCACTTATGAATACTTCTTAGTTACTCTAGCTATACGAAACAAAATAGTTGGAGAAGCCGACGTAGTACTAGAATGAACTGGAGGGCAATATCCAGGTGTCTGACGTCGCACTACGCTGACAAGAGAGATCTGAAAACCCTCGAATATCAAATGTTATCTTTGGTACAAGGTCGAAAGACCATAAATGAGTTCTATCAGGCAGTCTACCACCAGCTGTCTCTGATTCTCAACCAAATTAGCTCTCAAGAAGAATCAGCGGAAACCGTGAGAGCAGTATCCAAAAATTATCGGGATAAAGCTTTGGACACCTATGTACGTGGGCTTAATGGCGATTTACCTCGCTTATTAACTATCAAAGAACCAAGAGACCTGAGCCACGCACTTCATTTGTGTGGATTAGTAGAAAATCAGGAGCATAGGAACGCATTCATTCCGAAATTTAAACAACAGGCTCCACCCTTACCACCTAGACAAGTCTCAAATCAAATAGTATCAAGAAACCAAGGGCAATAACATGGTTGGTAAAGCAAAGAACTTCAACCCCAGGTTGTACTATACATCGCAAGTCCGATCGAACGTCCAATATCAGGTACCCCATCCGCAGCAACAATATGGTGCACCACAACAGGCCGCACCCTATAGGCAGAACTTCCCGGCACCACCGCGCCCACAGGCTCAAAAACCCGAACCTAGACCGATTTTCATAGAAATTGATCCATCTTTTAGGTCCAAACATATAAATTATATGAACAAACCTCAGAATAATCTAGCAGGAAAACGACGACCTGCCGCAGCCAACACAGGACCCCCTCAGAAATTTCAAAGGCAATTTCACATTGATACAGGCAAAATGGAGCCGACGACAGACGGGAGTGAGGTAGAATCACCTTATCCCATCGGTGTGGAGGAACAGGAAAACTATAAAACAAGAGTGAGTTGCAGAACTGCCTAGTCAATATCAAGAGGACAATGAGCAAGAATACATGCACGTAGCGGCAGATGCCTCAGATGTCTATTTTTTAGATTAAATAGTTCCTCGTTGCCATACTTTCAGTGCAAAGCGGAGAACGGCATGACACTTAAATTAATAATTAATAATAAAATAATCGACACAGGATCTAATCGAAACTATATTCAGTCAGAGTTAGTTCAGAACCCCAAACTCAACGGACAACCCTTTTTCGCTAATTCCGTTTGTGGGCACACGAAAGTTACCCATCATACTCGTCTTAAACTTTCTTCTTTCTTTCTTCCTTTTACCAACACTCAAAACTTTCCATGGCATTCTGGGTAATGATACCTTAAACCAGCTTAACGCTGTCATAGACTTACGGAACGACGTACTAATTATAAACGGAAATTACAGAATTAACATAAAACAACTAGAGACACAGGCAGTTAACAATATAAGAATTAGAACAGATCACATGTCCGAAACTCAGAAACAATATGTCGATCAACTGACGGAAACCCATGCGGAAGTATTCGCCGACCCTGACATGAAACTTCCATATACTACTAACGTAGAGGGTGATATAAGAACTACATCGGATACCCCAGTATATTGCAAACATTACCCTTACCTCGCATCATCAGGTAAGATACAAAATATATTATCTTTACACTTCAGCTCTTATAAGGTCCGCTATACGCAAAAACAAGTAGTAGACGTCACAGACAAAAACGAACAGAACAATATTTTGACGAAAGAACACACCAGATCACATAGGAACCCCATAGAAAAAAAGACACAGATTTTAAGTAGATTCTTTTTCCCGCATATTAAAAAGAAAACTTGCATAAAAAAAGACTAGGGTATCGTAAATTTGGAAGACCTAATCCTCAAAGCAGTTCAACTGTATAATCAATCAGTACAATCCACAGTAAAAGGAAAACCAAAAGATATATTTTTTGGAAATCAAAATATAATTGATCCCCAACAAATAGAATTACAAAGGCAGCATATAAGAGAAAAAATGATAAAGAAACAAGAAAATGATCTTAATTACCACAATATGAAAAAGATACAATTAAAGAACTATAACATTGGAGATACCATTTACGAAAAAATAGACAAATGACTAGGTTCAAAACTCACACCCAAATACAGAAGAGAAATAGTAGCAGAAAACGGGAACACTACCATTACCACGAAAACCGTCAGAGAAGTCCGTAAAAAAAATATAACAACCTAATATTACGTTACAGCTAATCCCAATAAAAATGGGTTCAGCCACAGTCTATAACGGCACTTTCAAAATTATCCATGTATTCGAAACCGAAGAATACGAAACAGTTTTCCAGACACTGGAAGACACCCTTCATACTATAAACGCCTTACACCAGCTATTCCCAATTCTCGAATACGAGATTGGAAAATTACAAAATTTCGGTACTTTATTTCAAGATTCAAGTTTTTAAAAACTAATACAATAAACTCAATAATATTGTCAGAAATAGAAGTCAAAACAATAGAAACAATTTTAGAAAGAGAAAAAGTTATGTTCTTAAATGCAGAAGAACTATTAGAATTTGTTCAAATAAAGATAGCAACAAACGGCAAAAGCCATCTATACATAATTAATATGCCTTTAATTGCAAACGAAATATGTACTTTCGAACTCTATATATGTCAACTTTAAATTCAACTCGTTGGATGAATTCAACCATTTTCTCGAAAGCTTCTTTCCTTTCGAGCGCCGTAGGGATACTCTTAAATTATTCTTCTCGATTTTTACATGTTTGAAAAATGCGGAACACATAAGCAAACACTCTCAGCAGCCTGGCATGCGATGAGCCTCTTGAAACAATATCTGCTGAGTGTTGCTTTGTAGGTACATGGTGCCATTCAGCTTTCTCTATCCTTTCTTGCATTTGAGCCACTCGATTTGACACAAATGTTGCCAAAGACGAAGGATGGGACCGATTCCAATAAAGCGTAAGCGTGACTTCTGAATCAGACCAAAAACCGTCCGTTCAATCGGTAATCTTATGAGATTTCTGACTCGATGACAAAGATCTGTGAGAAGGTGAACCGCGCACAGCTTAAGTCGGGGAAGAGTCTTCGTCTTGAGGGGGGCTACTTTAGATTTGATCGATTTTTATACCCTGAACCCATTAAAAATGGGTAAAAAGTGTATTATGTATTTATGCAAATGTATGTAACAGGCAGAAGGAAGCATCTCCGACCCCATAAAGTATATATATTCTTGATCCTTGAAATTTTATCTGTAGGTCCTGACCGCGCAGACGAGTTTGTTTCCGATATTCGATTACTTGCCCCGTTTCCAAATAATCGATAAAAATCGATATCGAAATCCTGTTTTTTGCGCAATTTTAGTAAATAATAAGAGCTAGAGTCGCCAAAGTATATATATATATCAAGTATCTTTCATTTTATAGCTATCACCACCTCCCCTTTACCACCACAAAGCCATAAATCAAGTTAATAGTCCAACTTGTATTGCCCATCAATTTAAGCTACAATTTCGATGCAATTGACTTTTTGAGAATACACAAATATTCTATGGCAATATAAGATGTACTGTCGAAAATTTCATTTAGATCGGTTAAGGAACACAAAAATTATGTGCGCACGTGTTAGCAGCAGCTAGCGTAAATTCCAAGAATGTACATGTACATGTACATGCATGTACACACACATTAATGCGCGTCTGCTTTGAATTCTACCAACAGCATTGCAATTGTATTGTTTTCTGTGCTGCTATTTTAATTGGTTTTCTCAGTGAGACTCAATTATTGGTGTGGCTTTTGGGTAGAGGTGCATCAAGTAATGCGGTCTGTTGCGAGTTCGAACCCTGAAAAGGGAGCTTTTTTCTTAATAATTTATCTTTATTACTACTTAAGCAAACGAGCGCGTAGCGCGAGCTGCATTTGGTATTGGAATAAGAGGGTTCAGGGTATCCCCTAGTCGGCAGCTCCCGACTAGAACCTTTTACTTGTTTAAATTCAATCAAGAACCTTGGTCGATAATGCCTAAAACTGTAAATAAAATTTGTTTGCTTGTTCGTATTGAAGGCGATTTCGCAGATTTTTATAAAAAATCATTAAAATACGTGTTTTAACCTTGTTCGAAAAGACAGACTAAACTTATTTTGAAAGACCTACATGTTATATAATAAATACTTACTTCAGCAATATTGTAAATTCAATCAAGAACTATAGTACGAAAAACGGTAATATAAATATTATATATTTTCATCCGATCGTTTTTAAATCGATTTCACAGACTTTTTAAAAATCATTTTAATGCCTGTTTAAGTCTTTTCGTAAAAGACGGAAGACACAGGTTTTAGTTTGAAACTTACTTGAAAGCCCTACATAAGAAATAATTAATACTCTTTTCAGCAATTTTCTAAATTCCATCGAGAACTTTAGTAAATTTGCGAAGAATTGTGACCCAATTTATTTTGCTTGCATCCGAACGAAAACAAAGACAATTTTCAAAGTTTTTGAATAAATCGTTTGAAGAAGAGAGAAATGATGTTTGGTTATTACTTAATTTGAAATCCGCACATAAGATAAATTGAATACATATTTGAAAGTCAATCAAGAAGTATAAAAATTATATTAGTTTATATAATAAAACAAATTGAAAATTGTGGTGTCTTTATAAGGTTGCTATGCGTTTCGCTTTGATATAATTCAACAACTGACTTAAGCATACATTACGCGAATTCGCTAAAAAGCGAGTGATAAAGCTTTATTGCGCTCTCGCTCCGCCCTAAACCTAACTTACACTAGATTTCATGTTTTTCAAGGAGCTTTTTTCTTAATAATTTATCTTTATTACTACTTAAGCAAACGAGCGCGTAGCGCGAGCTGCATTTGGTATTGGAATAAGAGGGTTCAGGGTATCCCCTAGTCGGCAGCTCCCGACTAGAACCTTTTACTTGTTTAAATTCAATCAAGAACCTTGGTCGATAATGCCTAAAACTGTAAATAAAATTTGTTTGCTTGTTCGTATTGAAGGCGATTTCGCAGATTTTTATAAAAAATCATTAAAATACGTGTTTTAACCTTGTTCGAAAAGACAGACTAAACTTATTTTGAAAGACCTACATGTTATATAATAAATACTTACTTCAGCAATATTGTAAATTCAATCAAGAACTATAGTACGAAAAACTGTAATATAAATATTATATATTTTCATCCGATCGTTTTTAAATCGATTTCACAGACTTTTTAAAAATCATTTTAATGCCTGTTTAAGTCTTTTCGTAAAAGACGGAAGACACAGGTTTTAGTTTGAAACTTACTTGAAAGCCCTACATAAGAAATAATTAATACTCTTTTCAGCAATTTTCTAAATTCCATCGAGAACTTTAGTAAATTTGCGAAGAATTGTGACCCAATTTATTTTGCTTGCATCCGAACGAAAACAAAGACAATTTTCAAAGTTTTTGAATAAATCGTTTGAAGAAGAGAGAAATGATGTTTGGTTATTACTTAATTTGAAATCCGCACATAAGATAAATTGAATACCTATTTGAAAGTCAATCAAGAAGTATAAAAATTATATTAGTTTATATAATAAAACAAATTGAAAATTGTGGTGTCTTTATAAGGTTGCTATGCGTTTCGCTTTGATATAATTCAACAACTGACTTAAGCATACATTACGCGAATTCGCTAAAAAGCGAGTGATAAAGCTTTATTGCGCTCTCGCTCCGCCCTAAACCTAACTTACACTAGATTTCATGTTTTTCAAATTCAGTTTTAAGCTCAATGTGCGTATCTGCGCCAACACCGGCCACCATGAAGCGCTTGGGGGCTTCATTCCATGGGTAGCCGAGCCAACTTGTGGATTGGCCTTTTAAAATTTCCGCTGGTAGCCGACGTAATGTCTGCCACTCTAACGACGCCGTCCTCTCCTGCAAGTACTGCCGTGACTCTGCCGATCAGCCATTGCTGGGGCGGCAGATTGTCCTCGGCGACGACCACTAGCTCTCCCACGACGAGGTTGCCAGGCGACGGTGCCACTTGCTCCGTACTTGGAAACCGAGCACATACTCCTTTGACCATCGCCGCCAAAACTGTTGCTTGAGCAACGAGACAGCTCGCCATCGATTCAAGCAGGTGAGACCCTGCTGGTCCGGGGTCCCCTCTGCTGGCAGAGCCCTTAATGGGCCTCCCACCAGTAGGTGGCCAGGCGTTAGAGCCTCGCCATCGCCTACCGTCCGTAGGAGTAGGTGCTTTGCAGACTTCACACCTGCCTCCCACCGACCCCCGAGATGCGGAGCTCTTGGCGGTATGATCGCATATTCGCATCCGCTTTTTCATGCGAATTCGCATTTGAGTCCGCCTCTTCCTCGATTTGACTTCCCAACTGTAGGAACTTGACTTGCTCCTAAGAAATTCGTCGCGTTGTCGCAATGGTCGGTCTGTGGGACTCCTCGACGGCCGACGACCCTTTGAAAAGACATTCAAAATGTATTAGTGGATAAGTTAGATACTAGTTCTAAGTGAACCGCTTCTCATCTGTCATCAGATGCTTGTTTACCGGCCAGGATTCTCTTGGTTCCTTCAAAAATGAAGGCCCATTGAACCACATCGACGCAAGTAATTCATCGACATCGCAGCCTCTTGAGACAATATCTGCTGGGTTTTGCTTTGTAGGTACATGGCGCCATTCAGCTTTCTCTATCCATTCTTGGATTTCAGCCACTCGATTTGACACAAATGTTGCCAAAGACGAAGGATGTCACCGAATCCAATGAAGCGTGACTTCAGAATCAGACCAAAGAACCGTCCGTTCAATCGGTGATCTTATGAGATTTCTGACTCGATGACAAAGATCTGTGAGAATGTGAGCCCCGCACAGCTTAAGTCGGGGAAGAGTCTTCGTCTTGAGGGGGGCTACTTTAGATTTGGGTGTCAACAACGAAATACGACAGCCTTCTGCAGTATGGCTGCGTATATATACGCATACGCCAAACGCTCTTATTGAGGCGTCGGCAAAACCATGTATCTCGATCGGTGAAGTTGGCTCTGTAAACACGTATCGTGGTATCTTTATTCGTTGCAACTGAATCAGAGTAGATTTCAGTTGCTACCACGAGTTATCCGAACTCTGAGGGACAGATTCATCCCAGTCTAACTTCGAAAGCCAGAGCTCTTGGAGTACTTGTTTTGTTATTTTCGCAAAAACCTAGAAGACACAGATTTTAGTTTGAAACCTACTTTGAAAGCCCTACATATTATATAATGAATAGCATAGTATAGTATAGTATATCTGCGAAAAACTGTAATATCAATATTATATTTTTGCATCCGATCGTATTAACACCGATTTAACAGATTTTAATAAAAATCATTTAAAAACGTGTTTTATTCCTTCAGTAATATACAGAGGACACCGATTTTAGTTTGAAACTTACTTTTAAAGCCCTAATAATAAATAGTGAAAACCTTTTTCAGCAATTTTCTAAATTCAATCAAGAACTATAATAAATATGCGAAGAATTGCTATACAAATTTATATTGGTTGCATACGATCGAATTCGAAAGCGATTTCAAAGATTTTTATTAAAATCATTTGAATCCCTGTTTCACATTTTTTGCAAACGACAAAAGTCAAGATCCCTACATAAGAAATATTGAATACATATTTGAGTAATTTTACAAACACAATCAAAAACTATGGTAAATATGAAGAAGACGGTTATACAAATATTTGTTTGCATTTGATTTTATTAGAAGGGATTTCACAGATTTTTTTTTAAATCATTTGAGTACGTTTATCTTTCTTTTCGCAAAAGACAGATTAAACAGATTGTCGTTTGAAAATTAATTTGAAAACACTACATAAGAGTATTTGATCAATTTGTATACCCTGAACCCATTAAAAATGGGTAAAAAGGGTATTATGTATTTATGCAAATGTAACTAACAGGCAGAAGGAAGCATCTCCGACCCCATAAAGTATATATATTCTTGATCCTTGAAATTTTAGCTGTAGGTCCTGCCCGCGCAGACGAGTTTGTTTCCGATATTCGATAACTTGCCCCGTTTCCAAGTAATCGATAAAAATCGATATCGAAATCCTGTTTTTTGCGCAATTTTAGTAAATAATAAGAGCTAGAGTCGCCAAAGTATATATATATATCAAGTATCTTTCATTTTATAGCTATCACCACCTCCCCTTTACCACCACAAAGCCATAAATCAAGTTAATAGTCCAACTTGTATTGCCCATCAATTTAAGCTACAATTTCTATGCAATTGACTTTTTGAGAATACACAAATATTCTATGGCACAATAAGATGTACTGTCGAAAATTTCATTAAGATCGGTTAAGAAACACAAAAATTATGTGCGCACGTGTTAGCAGCAGCTAGCGCAAATTCCAAGAATTTAGTATGCATGTACACACACACATTAATGGGCGTCTGCTTTGAATTCTACCAACAGCATTGCATTTGCAATTGTATTGTTTTCTGTGCTGCTATTTTTAATTGGTCTTCTCAGTGAGACTCAATTATTGGTGTGGCTTTTGGGTAGAGGTACATCAAGTAATGCGGTCAGTTGCAAGTTCGAACCCTGAAAAGGGAACTTTTTTTTTAATAATTTATCTTTGTTACTTTTTAAGCAAACGAGCGCGTAACGCGAGCTGCATTTGGTATTGGAATAAGAGGGTTCAGGGTATCCCCTAGTCGGCAGCTCCTGACTAGAACCTCTTACTTGTTTAAATTCAATCAAGAACCTTGGTAGATAATGCCTAAAACTGTAAATAAAATTTGTTTGCTGGTTCGTATTGAAGGCGATTTCGCAGATTTTTATAAAAAATCATTAAAATACGTGTTTTAACCTTCTCCCAAAAGACAGAAAATACAGACTAAACTTATTTTGAAAGACCTACATATTATATAATAAATACTTTCTTCAGCAATATTGTAAATTCAATCAAGAACTATAGTAAATATACGAAAAACTGTAATATAAATATTATATATTTTCATCCGACCGTTTTTAAATCGATTTCACAGATTTTTTAAAAATCATTTTAATGCCTGTTTAAGTCTTTTCGTAAAGTCAGAAGACACAGGTTTTAGTTTGAAACTTACTTGAAAGCCCTACATAAGAAATAATTAATACTCTTTTCAGCAATTTTCTAAATTCCATCGAGAACTTTAGTAAATTTGCGAAGAATTGTGACCCAATTTATTTTGCTTGCATCCGATCGAAAACAAAGACAATTTCTAAAGTTTTTGAATAAATCGTTTGAAGAAGAAAGAAAAGATGTTTGTTTATTACTTAATTTGAAATCCGCACATAAGATATATTGAATACATATTTGAAAGTCAATCAAGAAGTATAAAAATTATATAAGTTTATATTATTAAACAAATTGAAAATTGTGGTGGCTTTAAAAGGTTGCTATGCGTTTCGCTTTGATATAATTCGACAACTGACTTAAGCATACATTACGCGAATTCGCTACAAAGCGAGTGGTAAAGCTTTATTGCGCTCTCGCTCCGCCCTAAACCTAACTTACACTAGATTTCATGTTTCTCAAATTAATTTTTAAACTCAATGCGCGAATCTGCGCATGGGTAGCCGAGCCAACTTCTGGATCGGCCTTTTAAAATTTCCGCCACGACGCCGTCCTCTCCTGCGTGTACTCCCGTCACTCTGCCGATCAGCCATTGCTGGGGCGGCAGATTGTCCTCGGCGACGACCACCAGCTCTCCCACGACGACGTTTGGCGGCCGACGGTGCCACTTGCTCCGCACTTGGAGTCCGAGCACATACTCCTTTGACCATCGCCGCCAAAACTGTTGCTTGAGCAACGAGACAGCTCGCCATCGATTCAAGCGGGTGAGACCCTGCTGGTCCGCGGTCCCTTCTGCTGCAGCGCCCTCAATGGTCCTCTCACCAGTAGGTGGCCTGGCGTTAGAGCCTCGCCATCGCTTCGGATGGGTCCTCGCTTATTGCTCCCAGGGGCCTGGAATTGAGGACGGCTTCCACTGCCCCAAGAGTCATCTGCAGCTCCTCGGCCGTTAGCAGCAGGCTGCCTACCGTCCGTAGGAGTAGGTGCTTTGCAGACTCACACCTACCTTCCACCGACCCCCGAAGTGCGGAGCTCTTGGCGGTATGAACGCAAATTCGAATCCGCTTTTTGATGCGAATTCGCGAATTGCGTCCGCCTCTTCCTCGATTCGAGTCGCAACTGTAGGAACTGGCGACTTGCTCCTACGAAGTTCGTCGCGTTGTCGCAATGGTTGGTATGTGGGACTCCTCGACGGCCGACGAACCTTTGAAAATACATTAAAAATATATTAGTGGATAAGTCAGATACAAGTTCTAAGTGAACCGCTTTGGAGGCGAAGCAAACAAAAAGTTCTATGTACGACTTATACGTAGGCTTTCCACGCATTCGAAAAGAAAGAAAAATTGGGCCACAAAAATCGACGCCACAGATAGAAAGTGGGCGGATCGCTCGGAGTCAATCTGCTGGTAAATTTCCCATAATTTGTGTTACCAGACGAGGTTTGCATTTAAAGCAATGGATACATGATCTCACTGTCTGACGACAGACCTCTTGAGCGTTGATTAGCCAAAGTCGCTCACGAAGAAGACTCAGGAGTGCTCTTGGGCCAGCATGACAATTCGTCAAATGCAGGTATCTAATAAAGCTCCTAGCGAATTGCGAGTTTTTTTAAAAAGTAGCGGAAACTTGGCATCATATGAAATAGAAGCATTTACAAGTCTTCCCCCTACTCGCAACAACGAAAAGGGACACCAAGATCCAATAACTCATGTATAAATGGATTAAGACGCTGCAGGATATGACTTACGCGTGTGCCCTTTCGAACTCTATCTATGTCAACTTTAAATTCAACTCGTTGGATGACTTCAACCATTTTCTCGAAAGCTTCTTTCCTTTCGAGCGCCGTAAGGATACTCTCAAATTGTACTTCTCGATTTTTACATTTTTGAATAAAGCGGAACACATAAGCAAACACTCTCAGCAGCCTAGCATGCGATGAGAAGCTATCGATCTGGTCGGTCTACCATTGCTGATAGTGCAACAGCTGTTTTGCAGACTTCTAGAGTTCGCATCTCATCTGTCATCAGATGCTTGTTTACCGGCCAGGATTCTCTTGGTTCCTTCAAAAATGAAGGCCCATTGAACCACATCGACGCAAGTAATTCATCGACATCGCAGCCTCTTGAGACAATATCTGCTGGGTTTTGCTTTGTAGGTACATGGCGCCATTCAGCTTTCTCTATCCATTCTTGGATTTCAGCCACTCGATTTGACACAAATGTTGCCAAAGACGAAGGATGTCACCGAATCCATGAGACGTTCAGAATCAGACCAAAGAACCGTCCGTTTAATCGGTGATCTTATGAGATTTCTGACTCGATGACAAAGATCTGTGAGAAGGTGAGCCCCGCACAGCTTAAGTCGGTGAAGAGTCTTCGTCTTGAGGGGGCTACTTTAGATTTGGGTGTCAACAACGAAATACGACAGCCTTCTGCAGTATGGCTGCGTATATATACGAATACGCCAAACGCTCTTATTGAGGCGTCGGCAAAACCATGTATCTCGATCGGTGAAGTTGGCTCTGTAAACACGTATCGTGGTATCTTTATTCGTTGCAACTGAATCAGAGTAGATTTCAGTTGCTACCACGAGTTATCCGAACTCTGAGGGACAGATTCATCCCAGTCTAACTTCGAAAGCCAGAGCTCTTGGAGTACTTGTTTTGTTCTTTTCGCAAAAACAGAAGACACGATTTTAGTTTGAAACTTACTTTGAAAGCCCTACATATTATATAATGAATAGCATAGTATAGTATAGTATATCTGCGAAAAACTGTAATATCAATATTATATTTTTGCTAACACCGATTTAACAGATTTTAATAAAAATCATTTAAAAACGTGTTTTATTCCTTCAGTAATATACAGAGACATTGATTTAAAGCCCTAATAATAAATAGTGAAAACCTTTTTCAGCAATTTTCTAAATTCAATCAAGAACTATAATAAATATGCGAAGAATTGCTATACAAATTTATATTGGTTGCATACGATCGAATTCGAAAGCGATTTCAAAGATTTTTATTAAAATCATTTGAATCCCTGTTTCACATTTTTTGCAAACGACAAAAGTCAAGATCCCTACATAAGAAATATTGAATACATATTTGAGTAATTTTACAAACACAATCAAAAACTATGGTAAATATGAAGAAGACGGTTATACAAATATTTGTTTGCATTCGATTTTATTAGAAGGGATTTCACAGATTTTTTTTTAAATCATTTGAGTACGTTTATCTTTCTTTTCGCAAAAGACAGAATAAACAGATTGTCGTTTGAAAATTAATTTGAAAACACTACATAAGAGTATTTGATCAATTTGTATACCCTGAACTATACGTAGGCTTTCAACGCATTCGAAAAGAAAGAAAAATTGGGCCACAAAAATCGACGCCACAGATAGAAAGTGGGCGGATCGCTCGGAGTCAATCTGCTGGTAAATTTCCCATAATTTGTGTTACCAGACGAGGTTTGCATTTAAAGCAATGGATACATGATCTCACTGTCTGACGACAGACCTCTTGAGCGTTGATTAGCCAAAGTCGCTCACGAAGAAGACTCACGAGTGCTCTTGGGCCAGCATGACAATTCGTCAAATGCAGGTATCTAATAAAGCTCCTAGCGAATTGCGAGTTTTTTTAAAAAGTAGCGGAAACTTGGCATCATATGAAATAGAAGCATTTACAAGTCTTCCCCCTACTCGCAACAACGAAAAGGGACACCAAGATCCATTATACTCATGTATAAATGGATTAAGACGCTGCAGGATATGACTTACGCGTGTGCCCTTTCGAACTCTATCTATGTCAACTTTAAATTCAACTCGTTGGATGACTTCAACCATTTTCTCGAAAGCTTCTTTCCTTTCGAGCGCCGTAAGGATACTCTCAAATTGTACTTCTCGATTTTTACATTTTTGAATAAAGCGGAACACATAAGCAAACACTCTCAGCAGCCTAGCATGCGATGAGAAGCTATCGATCTGGTCGGTCTACCATTGCTGATAGTGCAACAGCTGTTTTGCAGACTTCTAGAGTTCGCATCTCATCTGTCATCAGATGCTTGTTTACCGGCCAGGATTCTCTTGGTTCCTTCAAAAATGAAGGCCCATTGAACCACATCGACGCAAGTAATTCATCGACATCGCAGCCTCTTGAGACAATATCTGCTGGGTTTTGCTTTGTAGGTACATGGCGCCATTCAGCTTTCTCTATCCATTCTTGGATTTCAGCCACTCGATTTGACACAAATGTTGCCAAAGACGAAGGATGTCACCGAATCCAATGAAGCGTGACTTCAGAATCAGACCAAAGAACCGTCCGTTCAATCGGTGATCTTATGAGATTTCTGACTCGATGACAAAGATCTGTGAGAATGTGAGCCCCGCACAGCTTAAGTCGGGGAAGAGTCTTCGTCTTGAGGGGGGCTACTTTAGATTTGGGTGTCAACAACGAAATACGACAGCCTTCTGCAGTATGGCTGCGTATATATACGCATACGCCAAACGCTCTTATTGAGGCGTCGGCAAAACCATGTATCTCGATCGGTGAAGTTGGCTCTGTAAACACGTATCGTGGTATCTTTATTCGTTGCACCTGAATCAGAGTAGATTTCAGTTGCTACCACGAGTTATCCGAACTCTGAGAGACAGATTCATCCCAGTCTAACTTCTGAAGCCAGAGCTCTTGGGGTACTTGTTTTGTTCTTTTCGCAAAACACAGAAGACAACTATTTTAGTTTGAAACTTACTTTGAAAGCCCTACATATTATATAATGAATAGCATAGTACATCCTTTATCTCTTCCTGAGGATGTATATCATCCTACTTTAGAGGTTGCAATGTTCAATTGTAATCTTCTCATTTCGTGCTCATCAGCCAATAAGCCCCGCCGTTGCTCTCGCAAAGGAAATTATTCATTGCTGAATCAGCTTATTTATGCAACCGATTGGTCTTTCTTATATGACTCGGTTGACATGAATACTCCCTCCCTAAACTCCCTCTTAGATATGTGTATTCCCAAGTCAATTCCTTCCACTACCTCTTCAAAGCCACATTGGCTTACTCCCAGATTAACGAATCTAAAAAAAATAAAATCAAAATATTTTAAAAAGTTTAAAAAGTCTGGTTCGTGTAC
>NW_026996036.1:0-872 GCF_035044405.1 Drosophila montana | reverse complement strand
ATACAGAAACACAGGAGGAGAGGGAAAAAGAAAAAGAGAAAAAGAGAGAGAGAGAGAAAGACAGTGCGAGATAGGGAGAGAGTCCTATAGATTCGCAGACAGATATGAAGAACAACAACAGACAAAGAGACAGACAGGAGTACCTACAGCGTAGGCAGACGGACACACAAACCCACTGACTCGCTGACATACAGACACACAGGAAAAGAGAGAGAGATACACAGACAGTCAGGCAGACAGATATACAGGAATACCTACAGCCTCGCAGACAGGCACACCGGCAGAGATAGGCAGACAGAAAGGCAGACCAATAGACTCGCAGACAGCCAGACGCCCGGGAAGAGAGAGAGCGACAGACAGACAAGCAGACCGACCGGCGGACAGATAAGAAAACAGGCAGACAGACCCACAGACCGACAGACTCGCAGACATACAGACACACAGGTGGAGAGAGAGATACACAGACAGTCAGGCAGACAGATAGACAGGAATACCTACAGCCTCGCTGACAGACACACCGGCAAAGACAGACAGGCTGATATACAGACAGACAGACATGCAGATAGAGAGACCGGCAGACGGGCAGACAGACAGACAGGTACATAGATAGACAAACAGATAGGCAGACTAATAGACTCACAGACAGTCAGACGCACGGGCAGAGAGAGAGAGACAGACAGATAGGCAGAGCGACCGTCGGACAGAAACACAGGAAGAGAGAGAGAGACGCAGACAGATTGGCAGGAATACCTAAAGATACACTGACAGACATTCAGACAGGCAGGAATACCTACAGCCTCGTAGACAGACACACCGGCAGCGAAAGACAGGTAGAGATACAGACAGACAGATATGCAGACAGAGAGACAGGC
>NW_026996035.1:0-89998 GCF_035044405.1 Drosophila montana | reverse complement strand
CCTCCCCGCTACCACTGCAAAGCTATAAATCAAGTTAATTATGCAACTTGTATTGCCCATCAATTTAAGCCACAATATATATGCAACAGAATTTTGGAGAATACACAAATATTCTTTATTCTAGTCTACAATAAGATGTACTGTCGAAAATTTCATTAAGATCGGTTAAGAAACACAAAAGTTATGTGCGCACGTGTTAGCAGCATAGCTGCTGCGCAAATTCCAAGAATTTCTGTATATATTCATGCGTGTTTGCTTTGAATTCTATCAACAGCATTGCAATTGCGATTGTATTGTTTTCTGTACTGCTATTTTAATTGGTTTTTTTTTCATTAAAGCTCAATTATTGGTGTGGCCCTTGAGTAGAGTCAGCGGTAAGTGGTGCAGTTAGTTGCGAGTTCGAACCCTGCCAAGGGAACCTTTTTTTTTTTATATTTTAATTTTTCTTTATTACTACTAAATCAAACGAGCGCGTTGCGCGAGCTGCATTTGGTGTTGGAAGAACTAGAACCTCTTACTTGTTTTTCTTTTAAAAGCATTTTAATCAAAATTTGTTCATTTCCTGTAAGATCCTGTAAGATTGAAATAAGACTTTCATAAGCGTTAACCTTTAATCTATTGATCTCTTGTTTTAAATTAGTATTTTCTCTTTTTAATAAGTTGATTCTAATTTTTCTTGCTTCAGCAATTTTTTTAAATTAGAAATACTGCTTTTGATAATATTTAAGCGTCGTTGTGTTTTTATGACATTGACGACAAATTTCAGGTGGGGACTGTGAACGTTTTCTTTTTCTTGGGGCCGATATTTAAATAATTTGCATCACTAGTGCAATTATTACCAGTGTCCATATTCCAGATATTTGCATCCAATTATATCCGGCGAAAAATGATATTGGCACGAAAAAAGAGCAGATTTGTTCGCAACAAAATCTTCACTAAAGTTGCACTTTTCAGCCCATTGTTTCAAACTTGATGGATTCCTTTCTGGAAACTCAAACAATTTTATTCCTGGAAAGTCGCACCTAGATTTTTGGCAGTGATGAAGGCTACACTTGTCGCTACTTATATGATCTCTCTTTCTTTTAGCCGTTACAAAAATAACACACAAAATATTTATCCAGAAAATATAATTATAAAATTAAAATCAAAAAATTATATATTTATATATTTATATATACAATATATATAACAATCTCTACATATAAAACTGTTTGTCCTGACTGACTTACTGATTGGTGATCAACGCACAGCCCAAACCATAAGGGCTAGGAAGCTGAAATTTTCACTGTAGTTACCTTATGTGATGTAGGTGCACGTTAAGATGGGGTTTCGGAAAATTCCACCCGCAAGTGTGGAAAAATCGCGAAAAACGCTTGTGTGTAACTTTTTTGTTTACCATCCGATCGGCCTCAAACTTATTTTCAAAGATCTTTGTTCAAATTCATTGGAGGGGTGTTTCACACTTTTAGGAAAATCCATTCCTCCTTGGTGGAAATGGAGGTCAAAGATTTGGTGGGTGACGTTTCGCGCTCAAATTCGTTTGCAAAGATCTATAAGAAAAATCATTTGAGACGTGTTTCACACTTTTCGCAAAATCTAAACTCCTGCGGTGGAAAATGCATTTCAAAGATTTTTTTGGTGAAATTTAAGTTTTGTCCGGTATGCATAAAAGTTGTTTGATTCCCATCCGATCAGTTTCAAAATCATTATCAAAGCTTTTTGAAAACATTGATTTTATATCATACGTGCCACGGGCAAGGCCGGGTTATACCCGCTAGTATATAATATATACTGATGTATGCAAGTTAAATTATTGACAATATATATAGCATATACTATATGTATATAGTTTATAAATAATTCAAAAAAGCCTTAAAAAAGATAATTATATTGAGTTCAAGATACTTGCATCCTTTCCCCCTGGAAAAACACGACACACCGGCACCTGAAATTTGCGCCAAAAGTTTGGCACTAAACAATAGATTTTAATTGCACACTAATCTTCCGTTAAGTCACTGACGCGAATAATTAACTTTTAAATATTCAAAAGGCGTTCAAACAATAATTTTCCACAAATTGGAAAAAGTCGGCAGCTCGATGCAATCGTAAGCTATCGATTACATTTTGTGCTGCATATTCTTAAAGCTTGGGGCCCTTTTTGGCCCACAGAGTTGCAATCAAATTTATTTATACAAATAAATATTTGATTTGTATTTTTTAGCACTCTTTTATTTCTTAATTGGGGAATAAAAATAATATTAATTTAATTTAAATAAATTATATAAATATTTGCATAGACTTAAAAATACAGATTTTCTACGGATCCAACCTCAGTACACAACATGCATTCATAAGTCAACAAAAATTTGGGATAGGTCAGGTTCAGCGCTAGAAAACTAACAAAATTTATTTCTTCACCAGCCAAAGCCAAGGCAGTGAATAACAACACATATACATATACATATTTTGATATAGTTATGCATGCATAATTCACACATACAAACATAGGTGCTTGCACGCCATTGGCTGAACAAGAACGAAAAGTAGTGAGAGGCTTTGAATCTTCGGAAAGTTCTATCTGCCAATTGGCGTCTTTCAAATCTAGTTTGGAAATTATATTTGCCTTGGGTAGCCGCGAAAAAATGCCATCGATGCTCGGCAGAGGATAAGCATCTTTTTTTGTGGCGTCATTCAGTCTTCGAGCATCCAAACAAAGGCGAACCTTGTTGGGCTTAAGGACGAGTCGCATAGGCGAGCTCCAGGCGCTTACCGACGGCTCAACAACTCCAAGCTGCAACATGCGATCAATTTCTGAATCGGAGCGCAGCGCAACCAGCTGATCAGTGAATACAATTATACATCTTATCTTTTATGTTGCTTCTGTTTCAGCTAGTATTTGAGTGGTGTGAAGGTAGAATCAAAGATGATAAGCATTCACCAGACTGACACGGCCATAAACTTATTGATCGGAGCTGAAGCGTAATGTGAAACAGAAAGTCATAAGTCGCTCAGCAGGTGCGCATGCCAGTTTGGCTGTGGTTATCTGTGCCAAAATATGAAAATATAATCAAAACAAAAGGTACAGACTTACATGTATTCCTCGATGAAAGGCCTTCCAGCGGAGAGTTTGCAGCAATTTTTTTTTTGGAGGCTGTGTTTTTTTTTTCTTTAATTTTTTTGCTGTTTTCTTCTGTGGGGCTTTAAATTGTTTTGATTATTTATTATGGCACATGAGGGTTTTAAAATAGTGAGTACTTAAAACAAAAATACAAAATTTTACACTAAATTAACTATTTTTCTACTTATTCTACTTAAAAATTCAAAAGAAATTTCCATGCATCTTCTCGATCCGGCCAACTTAATGGGCAATGTCTTCTGGGCTTCTTACCAACTGCGCGTCAATGGAGGCCCAAAAAAGGAAATTACAGTGCCGTCCAATTGGCACACATGGCGGTTGCCTCAAAAATGAGTGGGTTCGCTGTCAGAGACGGCGGCGGCAAGATTGAGTCCACAATAACTTACGGCAGTCAGGCAAGAACTGGTTAAAACTGTGACCAGATCTTGACCCAAGGAAATATATGCCGGTGAGGTGCTGAAGGCGTAGCGAAAGTTTTATCGTTAAACGAACAAAATTTATATTTCGCCAATTGGCCACTTTTAGGGTTTTTGTTCAATTTAATTGTAAAATTTGAAGTACGACTGATGCCCGAATTTGTTGATTTTAATTTAATTTTTGGGTGGGGCTATGTCCGAACCGCCGTAGCCAGACCTTTTGATTGTAAAAGTAATTTTGGAAAGAGGCTTATATCCGGGAACTACAGGGCTTATATGGGGTCTCAGAGCTTATTATATTTAAATAAAAATTATATTAATAAATAAATAAATTATAATATAAATAAATAAATTAAATCTTATATTTAAATAGGAAAATGGCGACCGTTATTATATATTGTATATATTAGCGGGAATTAGACTCTAATGTCCTTGGCATAAAAAGTGTCAATTCTTTCCTTGCTGATTTTCAAGGGAATAAAAACAATTGCTTAGTTTCTTTTCATATCTCGCAATTTCGTATGTATCACGTACATCTTTAGCTAATCCTGGCCAGAAATCCTGCGGATTTTCTTAATAGTTTTTTGCATGCCGGCGTGAGATGACGTTATGCTGTCATGGGCTTGTTTGAGCACATCGACTTTAAGTCGATCAGGCACCCATAGTTTCCACGAAGGACTTTCTTGTGTCGAATCTCCTCTCGAATGTTCGGTGCGTACATACAAACACCTATCGACGATTTTTATGTCCTTTAATTTGTACAAAGCTAGCGTCCATAAATGTATCGGACTCAAGATCTATTACAGGACCCATGTCTAATTGAGCGATTTCATTCTCAGGCAACCGAGACAAAGCGTCGGGAACAATGAGTTCTTTGCCTTTCCAATGGGAGACGGAAAATTTGAACTGTTGCAGTCCAAAAACCCATCGTGCCAGTCTACCCGATATATTTTGCTGGCTCATAAGCCAAAGCAAACTCGAATGGTCGGTAACTACTTCAAATTCCTGGAGTTCCAAATAACATCGGAACTTTCGATGGCTAATATGACTGCTAGGCATTCACGCTCGGTAACACTATAGTTTCGCTGCGCACGGCTTAATTTTTTTGACATGAAAGCTATCGGTTGCTCTTCATTATCTTCAGACATCTGTACTAAAACGGCGCCAATGCCAAAATCACTAGCGTCACAATGTAAGATAAATTTCTTCTTAAAGTCAGCATTTTTATAATAGGCGAGGATGTTAGCACTGTTTTTAAGTTGTCCATTGCAGTCTGTGCTTCAGGGGTCCACTCAAACTTTTTCTTTTTCGATAATACGTCCGTTATGGGGCAAGTGAGATTGGAAAAGTTGCATATAAACCGACGATACCAACCGCAAATCCTCGAACGTGCTTCAAGTTTTTTGGCGGCGCCCAATTTACAATACAAGATACTTTTTCCGGATCTCGGCAAATACCTCCGCTACCAATCACGTAACCAAGATAAATGATACTTGTTACACAGAATTGACTTATTTTTCAATTTCAAGTCAAGTTGGCTTTTCAAAACTGCTCAGCGATACAAACCAATACCGCCAGATGCGAACCGAAATCCTCTGACACAATATACAGGTCATCTAAATAACCAAATACGCAATAGCGCAGGACAGAAGGAATTATTTCGTCCATTAACCGACACATGGTAGAAGGCGCGTTACAAAGGCCAAAGGGCATGACCTTCAACTGATATAGCGGCCTTCCGGGGACCGTAAAAGTAGTGAGAGGCTTTGAATCTTCGGAAAGTTCTATCTGCCAATAGGCGTCTTTCAAATCTAGTTTGGAAATTATATTTGCCTTGGGTAGCCGCGAAAAAATGCCATCGATGCTCGGCAGAGGATAAGCATCTTTTTTTGTGGCGTCATTCAGTCTTCGAGCATCCAGACAAAGGCGAACCTTGTTGGGCTTAAGGACGAGTCGCATAGGCGAGCTCCAGGCGCTTACCGACGGCTCAACAACTCCAAGCTGCAACATGCGATCAATTTCTGCATATAACGATTTTTCTACGGCCGGACTTACAGGGTAGAATCTTTGTTTCACTGGACGTGCGTCTCCTATATCTATATGGTGTTGGATCAATGTTGTGCTGCCTATCTATCTATCAGAAGCGTTGGGAAACAACTGCTTTACTACGTTGCTGTTGCGTTTGCTGGCTATTTAAGGGGTATACAAATGAATCTGTTTCCTGCTCTTTTTCTATTGATTTTAGCTCTACAGAACTTATAATGCTTGGCGCAAGCTCAACGGCTCTCCAAAAATCATAACCCAAATTTAGATTTTGGTTTAAAGAAGGAATCACATACAGTTTCAAGGGCTTGGTCCGATTTATACTGCATATTAACTTCAAACACTCCGATGACTTTCTGACTATGCCCATCTGCTGTTCTGACATGCGACTTAATAGGCTTAAATTCCGGCATTGCGGTAAAATCTTGTTGCGCAAGCGTAGAACCTATGCAGCTAACATTCGCGCCTGTGTCCAATAGACCAAGCTCGGTATAGGTTAAAAATTACACTTCGGCATAGCTGCGCATATCGGTGGGATTTGCTGTCGAAACTAAAAGCTTGCCCTATCGCTTGATTTTTGTATAATAATTTTTCAAGCGCTGCGTACGCTGAGAATTACGGGGGTTTTCTTCATAAAAAATATTATTTCGGACTTGCAAATAATTAGCTAACCGTTCATGATACGGTAAAAATCGTAATTTAGTTTTAGCTATTTCTATATTTTATACCCTTGCAGCGGGTATTATAATTTTGTCGTGAAATGTGTAACGCATAGAAGGAGACACCTCCGACCAGATAAAGTATATATATCCATGATCAGTATCAACAGCCGAGTCGATATAGCCATGTCCGTCTGTCCGGCTGTCCGTCTGTCTGTTTCTAGTCTAGTCTTTCAGTTTTAAAGCTATCTTTATGAAACTTTGCAGAAGTGCCTCTTTCTGTTGCACGCAGTTCATATGTCAAAACCAGCTGGATCGGACCACTGTATCATATAGCTGCCATAAAAAAGATCGGTCGAAAATTAAGTTGTTGTATGGAATTTGTATTTGTTTTTCAAGATATCTTGACCAAACTCGGCATTTATTAGTTTTACTACGCTCGTCATATATATTCAAAATCCTATCAACATCGGACCAATATATCATATAGCTGCCATAGTTAAATTATTGTATGGGAAACTTTTTTGTTTTTCACGATATCTTGACCAACCTCGGCATTTATTAGTTTTACTATGCTCCTTATATATATGCAAAATCCTATTAAGATCGGACTACTATATCATATAGCTTTCATAGGAACGATCGGTCAAAAATTAAGTTGTATGGAAAATTTTTTTGTTTTCCACGATAACTTGACCAAAATCGGCATTTATTTGTTTCACTATGCTCCTCAAATATGTGCAAATATACTCGGCATTAACTATTTCCCCTGTGCTTCTTAGATACGGGCATAACACTATGAGCATTATGTAAAGGTTGGGTCTGCAAGAGTATTAAACCTTCGGCGTGCCGAATATAGCCCTTCCTTCTCGTTGGAATGTGATTTTAAAATCTGTGTAGGGACCAAGCTTTTGCTCCAGTACACAGGTACAAAGATAGTATGGGAATTAATTAGATTTTTGGGGGCATCCGACTGCTGCTGGAAGCACCCTTCTGTCGGTTTTGAGAAGCTTTACGGATACAGTTTTGGCACTGGGTAACAAAATATACGGCGGTCAGCAAGGCAATTTTCCCACAGGTGTCCAGTTTCAACATTTAAGGTTGTCATGACATCTACGAATTGCTGCGATGACACAGTTTGTATCTGAATTTTCTACCTCAGGGTTATTGAAAGTCTCTTCTAGTCCATATACTTGGCTACGGCCAATAGTCCTGGATTTATTCATACCATCAGTATGACAACTGAAGTCATGAACTTAATTCTCGTTCATTTGGACCAATCTGCGTAGATGGCCAACTGAACTTATTGACTGGTATAACAGTTTATGTCGTGTTTCGGGTAATAAATTATTTTTTAAAATTTCTATTAGCTCCTCCTCATTAATTCTAATTGCAAATTGATCGATCAGTGACGCTATGGCGTCATGGACCGACACAAATGGTTCCCCAGGGTTTTGCTTTCTAGTTCTTACCAGTTCTTTGCTCTTAAAATCGGAGCGATAATCTTTGTACTGATGGCGAAGTGCAGTACAAAATTCAGTCCAGACTCTGTGATCTACCTGATTGTGGTACCGCCAGTACCAGTCACGGGCTTTGCCTAAAAATAGCACATGTAAATGCTTACAGATACCCATAAAGTCGATATCTAAAGTTTCATCAGTCAATGTTTTGACTCTAAATATAAATTCTTATACCCCTAATCCTTCTGTAGACCCATCAAAATTAAGATTCCATTTTTGCATGGTGTCAGCAATTTTTCCATTTTGGAATGACGAACTACTAGGCGACACCGGGATCGTGGTTGGCAACACTCTTGGAAAAGGTTGTGCTTATATTTTCAATGATGACATAACGCGAGTGATTGATTGTTCAATCATCTCCTGAATTCTTCTATATTCCTGTCCCAGATTTTGGCGGGTATTATTGGACTGAGTGGGTCTTCCTCTTCTTCTTACAGCAGGAGCTGGTCGTGCAGGAGCGGTTTCAGCTGGATTCGTGCTATTGCTAGCGTCGGGTTCCGATTGTGGTACATCACTAACATCTAATAACCTTTCTGTGGGATTCTCGCCACTCTGGGTCGGAGCTGGATTAAGAGATTTTGTGACATTGGTTTGGTAAAATAATAAAGTAGAAGTTATTCAAATTTGTTTTATTTTTTATTTTTTTTTTTAACTTTGATAGTTCGTTAATACAAAACCATTTAATTTAAACTTAATAACTTTTGGCTCTATGAAGACTGAGATTTGCTTAACCATCAACAAACTATCAAGTAGCAATCAGTACTGATATCTTAGTAAATATGCAGTATTCCAAAATTGCATTTGAAAGTATTTCTACCTAAGCAAACCTAATCTGTTGATCCTCCAAAATTATAAGAAAGAAAACGAGCAAATGTACGGGACCGATTGTATATCTGGTGTTAATAACTATAGTCGTATTTATAAATACGCCTCTGAATTTTGAGCATCGTAGTCCTTATTACTATCTTGTATACTAGCAGTATCTGCGCATGCGGAAGATAGACTAAGCCAGTCACATCGACGTCAGCGTGCGTTATACTATAATATAAAGATTCATTTTTATGATATTCAACCTCGAGCCCCACGATTTGGCGCAAAAATTTATGTAGCATGTACTGAAGCTAATCTAGCAATACATATCGGGTAGCAACGGTGACGGCGGTTGGCAGCCAATCTTCACAAAATAATTGGAGAAGTATCCACCGAGGCTACTCGTGGTTGAGTTAGCACGGCATGGCGGGATCCTCTTGCACCCTAGCTCTTTCGGGTGGGGGGTTCTTTTTTCCATGTCTCGACCTGTATACACTTTTTTATTTTAGGATCCCTACAGAATCGGAGGGCAGCGCAACCAGCTGATCAGTGAATACAATTATACATATTTGTGTACAAATATTTTTTTCTGTTAAAAATCTCATCTTTTATGTTGCTTCTGTTTCAGCTAGTATTTGAGTGGTGTGTAGGTAGAATCAAAGATGATAAGCATTCACCAGACTGACACGGCCATAAACTTATTGATCGGAGCTGAAGCGTAATGTGAAACAGAAAGTTATAAGTCGCTCAGCAGGTGCGCATGCCAGTTTGGCTGTGGTTATCTGTGCCAAAAAATGAAAATATAATCAAAACAAAAGGTACAGGTATTCCTCGATGAAAGGCCTTCGAGCGGAGAGCTTGCAGCAATTTTTTTTTTGGTGGCTGTGTTTTTTTATACCCTTGCAGCGGGTATTATAATTTTGTCGTGAAATGTG
The DNA here is from genome assembly GCF_035044405.1 of Drosophila montana. Classification (NCBI taxonomy): domain Eukaryota; kingdom Metazoa; phylum Arthropoda; class Insecta; order Diptera; family Drosophilidae; genus Drosophila; species Drosophila montana. The sequence continues at coordinate 80,479 of NW_026996035.1, read as the reverse complement.
AAACGCATAGAAGGAGACATCTCCGACCCCATAAAGTATATATATTCTTGATCAGTATCAACAGCCGAGTTGATATAGCCATGTCCGTCTGTCCGTCTGCCTGTTTCTATGCGAACTAGTCTCTCAGTTTTAAAGCTATCTTTATGAAACTTTACAGAATTCCCTCTTTCTGTTGCACGCAGTTCATATGTCAAAACCAGCTGGATCGGACCACTATATCATATAGCTGCCATAGGAACGATCGGTCGAAAAGTAGGTTCTTGTATGAAAAACATTTTTGTTTATAAAGTTATCTTGACTAAACTTGGTATTTATTACGTATCATATCATATCATATTTATCATATAGCTGCCATAGGAACGATCGGTCGAAAACTTAATTTTTGTATGGAAAATTTTTATGTTTTTCAAGATATCTTTACCAAACTCGGTATTTATTAGTTTTACTACGCTCCCCATATATATGCAAAATCCTATCAAGATCGGACAACTATATCATATAGCTGTCATAGAAAAGATCGGTCGAAAATTAAGTTTTTATATGGAAAATTTTTATTTTTTCAAGATATCTTGACCAAACTCGGTATTTATTAGTTTTACTACGCTCCCCATATATGTATATGCAAAATCCTATTAAGATCGGACAGCTATATCATATAGCTGCCATAGGAACGATCGGTCGAAAATTATGCTGTTGTATGGAATTTTTTTTGTTTTTCAAGATATATATCTTGACCAAGCTCGGCATTTATTAGTTTTACTATGCTCCCTCCATTTATGCAAAATCTTATTCACATCGGGCTACTATATCATATAGCTGCCATAGGAACGATCGGTCGAAAATTAAGTTGTTGTATGGAAACCTGTTTTGTTTTTCATGATATCTTAACCATACTCGGCATTAACTATTTTCCCTGTGCTTCTTAGATACGGGCAAAGCACTATGAGCATTTTGAAAAGGTTGAGTCTGCAAGGGTATTAAATCTTCGGTGTGCCGAAGATAGCACTTCTATCTCGTTTTTTCTTTAATTTGTTTTCTTTTATCTTCACTGGGGCTTTAAATTGTTTTGATTATTTATTGTGGCACAAGAGGATTTTAAAATGGTGAGTTCTTAAAAAAAAATAAAAAATTTCACAAATTACTGGGGACTCTACCCCAACAAGAAGGGGGAATAAACCTGTATAAAAATATACTATTTTTTCTTCTTTCTATATATATAAAGATAGATGTATAGATATTAATATTTTTCACAGGGGTACTAATAAATGCGCTTTGAGCAAACTTTTGCAAGTCTCACACTTATTCACACTTATTATTGAACTTATTCTACTTAGAAATTAAATAGAAATTTCCATGCATCTGCTCGATCCGGGCAACTTAATGGGCGATGTCTTCTGGGCTTCTGACCAACTGCGCGTCAATGGAGGCCCAAAAAGCTACTCCGACTTCTGGATTCCAGACTGTGGAAACGGCGCCTGCCCTTTCTTGCTGGCGTGAGCAAGGGAATGGCAGCTGATCCGCAGTGGAGGCTGACGTCTATATAATGGGGGGCAAGAATGACAGGGCCGTCCCAAGAAATTACAGTGTCGTCCAAATGGCACACGTGGCGGTTGCCTCAACAATGAGTGGGTTTGCTGTCAGAGACGGCGACACAATAACTTTCGGCATTCAGGCAAGAACTGGTTAAAACTGTGACCAGATCTTGACCCAAGGAAATATATGCCGGTGAGGTGCTGGTGGCGTAGCGAAAGTTTTATCGTTAAACGAACAAAATTTATATTTCGCCAATTGGCCACTTTTAGGGTTTTTGTTCAATTTAATTGTAATTTAAATTTGAAGTACGACTGATGCCCTAATTTGTTGATTTTAATTTAATTTTTGGGTGGGGCTATGTCTGAACCGCCGTAGCCAGACCTTTTGATTGTAAAAGTAATTTTGGAAAGAGGGTTATATCTGGGACCTTATTTCTTTCGCGGCTTAGATTGAAGCTAGCTGCGCTGCCGACGTGCACGCAGGCGCTTTATAGCAGCGGCAGAATCATTCGCAGCTGACCGTGACAGACAAAAGCTGATTTCCACAGCTTCGTTACATAAACGCAAGCTGTTACGATCGCTTACGCGGTTCAATTTAAACAGAAAACGGCGACCGTTAGATCAGCTCGGTTCTAAACTAATTTTTAGTCTCGTAAAATGAGCTGACAACGAGAAGCAGCCAAAGCAAATGAACTTTTCTATTTGCAATCTATCAACAGCTCAATGATTGTCACATGAAGCCTGATCCATGCTTTTCATATTGAGTATCTCTTAATATGAAATATTGGGCACACGAGCTTCCGAATGATTGCGTGCGTGCTGAGTTCAGTTGAGATTCGCATTTCGATTCCAAAATCAAAATGCTATCAAAATGAAATGTGTTATATTTATATATATTCTATTTATAGGTCTAATACTGATCATAGCTGTAGTAGAGGCTAACGAAAATGAGGTAAAAAACAGATTATTTATCAATGTTTGTGTGCACTGCAGAAAAATAATCGTATTTTTATTAGTCTTTTACGGCAACCAGATTAGCAGAGGAGCAGTGCGGAAAGTACATCTTTAAGGCAGTGAGACAATTATTAAAGTATTTAATACATCAGTTGAAGGAGGAAATTGAAAACAATAACAATAAAATTGATGGACTAACCATACACTGCATAGATACGTCAAACAGCCGCGACCATTTTTTTATGCCCGGAGAGAGTAAGACTGCTGATAGTGGCTGCCAAACGCCGGCCTCGAAAGCCGAACGTTCAGTATTATTGAGTAATAAAGAGACAGAGGAGGCATTTGGATCAAAAGCTCTTGCTCTAAATACTTCACAAGCGATACCGAGGTTGCAAACACAACAACCGGCTGCCTACAGCTACTTCTCCTGTTGCCCAAAATTCAATGACAAATTCAGAAGATTTTACATATGAACCAACAACAACCATTATCGCAACAAACGACTCGACATTGAAAAAATCACACAACAACTTCAGTCCTTGCTATTCCTTTTCGGTTTGAGGCATTGAGTAATAAAGAGACAGAGGAGGCTTTTGGATCAAAAGGTCTTTTTCGAAACACTTCATGAGCGATAGCAAGTTTGCAAACAAAAATTGCAAACACAACACCCGGTTGTCTACAGCTACTTTTGCCGTTGCCCAAAAATCAAAAACCAATTTCAGAACATTTCCCATATGAACCAACAACAACCATAATCAAAACAAACGACTCGACAATGAAACAAGTAAGAGGTTCTAGTCGGGAGCTCCCGACTAGGGGATACCCTGAACCCTCTTATTCTTATATACATCAAATGCAGCTCGCGCTACGCGCTCCTTTGATTAAGTAGTAATAAAGAAAAATGAAAATAAAAAAAAAAAATTGTTCCCTTGGCAGGGTTCGAACTCGCAACTAACCGCATTCTTGGAATTTGCGCAGCAGCTATGCTCCTAACACGTGCGCACATAACTTTTTTGTTTCTTAACCGATTTTAATGCAATTTTCGACAGTACATCTTATTGTAGAATAGAATAAAGAATATTTGTGTATTCTCCAAAATTAAATTGCATATAAATTGTGGTTTAAATTGATGGGCAATACAAGTTGGATAACTAACTTGTTTTATAGCTTTGTGGTGGTAGCGGGGAGGTGGCGATGGGTATAAAATGAAAGATACTTGATATATATATACTATTCTAGAAGCTACATGTCAAGTCTGGTGACTCTAGCTCATATTATTTGCGAGATTGCTCAAAAAACAGGATTTCAAAATCGATTTGGAATTCACTTGGAAACGGGGCAAGTTATCGAATATCGGAAAGTCGATCTGCGCGGGCATTAGGAGAACCAACAGCTTAAATTTCAAGTCTCTAGCTCTTACAGGTTCTGATATCCTTGCGATCATACATACGGACGGACGGACAGACGGACATGGCTAGATCGACTCGGCTATTGATACTGATCAAGAATATATATAATTTATGGGGTCGGATATGCTTCCTTCTGCCTGTTACATATATTTGCACAAAAACAATATACCCTATTTACCCATTTTTAAGGGGTTCAGGGTATAAAAAGCACACAACAAATTCTGTTCCTGCTCTCCCCTTTTTGGTTTGAGGCTACAGCCTATGATCCTAGCATCTTCACTCTTCCGGCTCATTGTTGTGGTGTCTAAGCACTGCTATGCCTCAAATTCGCAAAGTCACAAAGTCATGTCTTCTTCTTTTACACTCGCTTTTACTTGCAAGCAGCCCGGCAGATTTTTTAATTTTTCATTTTAGGACCAGCGAAGCACCCTTGCTCTAAATAGGTTATTTTGACTATTGATCAGTGCTGGAACCAAATAGCATAAACCTTCTTTTATATAAATTTGTGTCCAATGTCTGACAAAAATATAGTTTCGTATTTAGTTTGCAACTATTAGTGCCATATTATAAAAATTGTTTTCTTTAAAACTTTTGTACATATATATCATTTATATAAATAGAGGTATCACAGCCTCGACAAGACAAATAGTTGTTGGTATGTCTGTCTCAACTCACACATTTTGATGCAAGGGAAGCATATGAATATAAAAAGATTGCAACATTCTGTTGCGCATGTGAAATGTAATGTAATGCAAGTAAATTAATACATTTGTAAATAAATTCATTATTATTAAATACATTATTAATAAATTATTTAAATGAACGTAATAAGGGTAGAAATATAAACTAATCATCATAAGAAATAAAATTCTATGAAATGTGACGTCATATTTTTTGATGTTAGCATTCCGTGTGCGTAACCCTTTGATTTGCATGCCATGGCCTGCTGGCCTTCGAATTTTCTACCTATTTGCGCTGAGACTCGCCTCTGCAACAACAACATTAGAATCCGAATTGAGTTGTTGTCGTTTCTACGCGCTGCCGTGTAGGAACGACAGAGAAACACTTAACAAACACTGGCGTTATTTGTCCCTTTTCTTTGCACTGAGTTTATTATGTCCTCATTATCGCTCACAAACTCTTGGTGATAAAGATGGACGAAGAAGAAAAAGGGGTTTCGTGCGCACTGTTGTTGTTTTGCAAGTGATTTGTTGTTGCATCCTATGGTAAATGAGCTTTATTTTTGTTTGATTTTGCGTTTGCGGACCAACTCAAAGGACCTTGCGCCTGTTTTAAAACGGTAATTTAATCGATTATTTGGAAACGGGGCAAGTTATCGAAACAAATTCGATCTGCGCATGGGCTAGGACGACCTACAGCTTAAATTTCAAATTCCAAAAGCCTCCTCTGTATATTTATTACTCAATGCTCTCACTCATTGCTTTGCGCACTTGTGTGCATCTCTATCTCCCTGACTAGCTGTGATCTACAATCATACATATGTTTGTGTTGTGTGGATGTACGCACAAGTAGATCACGGAGTTTTTCGCGAGCCAGAGATTTTTTCTTTAATTGTGTGCCTTTTGTGCCTTTGGTAGCAAAAGGCAAACACATTCAAATACTCTATCATATATTTCTTCGTCCAGTCAGGCATAATGAGAAGAATCTGATCTATTTTTATACCCTGAACCCATTCAAAATGAGTAATAAGGATATAATATATTTGTGCAAATATATGACACAGGCAGAAGGAAGCATGATCAGCATCTACAGCCGAGTCGATTAAGCCATGTCCGTCTGTCCGTCCGTCCGTCCGTATGTATGAACGCAAGAATTTCGTAACCTATAAGAGCTAGAGACTTGAAATTTTAGCTGTAGGTCCTCCTAGCCCATGCGCAGATCGACTTTGTTTCCGATATTCGATAACTTGTCCCGTTTCCAAGTAATCGATAAAAACGATATCGAAATCCTGTTTTTTATGCAAATTGGGTAAATAATAAGAGCTAGAGTTACCAAACTTGATATGTTGCTTCTAGAATAGTATATATACATCAATATCTTTCATTTTATACCTATCGCCACCCCACTGCAACTACCGAAACGCTATGAAACCAGTTGATAACCCAGCTTGTATTACCCAAAAGTTTGGGCCACAATTTTTATACAACTGATCTTTTGAGAATACACAAATATTCTATGGCACAATAAGATGTACTGTCATTTGATTAAGATCGGTTAAGAAACGCAAGCGCAAATTCCAAGAATTTCTGTGTACAAGTTTTATTTAAAAACATTTACAATACTATGATAAACACGATATTTTAACAAACTCCATTATTTACATTATATATATACTATTCTTGAAGCTACATGTCAAGTTTGGAGACTCTAGCTTTAAAAAACCTAAGATATTTGCTCAAAAAACAGGATTTCGATATCGAATTTTATCGATTGCTTGGAAACGGAGTAAGTTATTGATTATAAGAAGCAAACTCGATGTGCGCGGCCACTAGGAGGACCTACATCTATAGTTTCAAGTCTCTAGCTCTAATAGGTGCTGAGACCCTTGCGTTCATACATACGGACAGATCGACTCGACTATTAATGCTATTCAAGAATATATATACTTGATGGAGTCGGGATGATTCCTTCTGCGTGTTACATACATTTGCACAAGTACAATTTACCATTTTTAGCCATTTTTAATGGGTTCGGGGACTAAAAACGTTAAAATTAAAAAATAAGGTTCCCTTTACCTTAAAACTCGTGGTAAGCATTCTTTGACTATATCTTCTTAACGTTAACCTCAACCAATTTATCTTTACAAACTAGCCTTCAACATGACATTTATACAATTAATTAAAAAGCAGCCAAACTTATATTGTAGAGAACAATATGATATATAACTCAGCTTGCAGCCACTTGTAATTTCCCGCACTAGCCGATCCAACAAAATAACAAAAATAAAAAGTGGTCACAGTAATATCAAATCAATGTTACTCACAGCTGCTGATTTAATAAATTACTTTACTTTAGTATAACCACAAAAAAATGTAATAATTATGATTGCAAAAATGTTCGGAACGGAATTTCCGACGACAAGAATGGGAATTTAAAATGCATTGTGCTAGGTTCTTCCATCTATCAACAAAGCTGACGCTAAGCCGTCAATCGGAGTTGCAATATAGTGCGCAAAGGTCTTAAAATAAAAAAAGAAAGAGGTTCTAGTCGAGAGCTCCCGACTAGGGAATACTCTGAACCCTCTTATTCCAACACCAACGCGCTCGTAAGAGGTTATAGTCGGGAGCTCCCGACTAGGCGATACCCTGAACCATCTTACTGCAGCACCATAATAAAGATAAATTAAACAAAAAGTTCCCTTGGCGGGGATCGAACTCGCAATTGACCGCATTACTTGCTGGCGACTCTACTCAAAAGCCACACAAGCCAAAAACAAAAACATTTTCCTAGGCAGGGTTTGAACTCGCAACTAGCCGCGCTACTTTCCGCCGCCTCTACTCAATAGCCACACCAATAATTAAGTCTTAATGAGAAAAAAAACGAGTTCAAATAGCAGCACAGAAAACAATGCAATCGCAATGCTGTTGATATAATTCAAAGCAGACGCGCTTGAATGTTTGTGTGTACATGCATACAGAGGAGAGGAAACAAAAAAACCAAACTGCCTTTTATTTTCACAGGGTAGGGAGAGAAGTGCATACAACCGGCCGGGATTTCTCGCGCGGACGGATGTTGCTCCCCGAACCACACATTCACGCCTGGGATTACTCACGCGGACGGCGGGCTAAGCCTTGATTCATACATACACAGTACATCAGGTTATGGGGGTGAGGGTTAGGATTAATAAGAAATAAAAAAGAACTTACCGAATTTCTTTACTAACTTCCTTTTATTTCACATGCTTTGTTTCTTATATATTAGGCGCTACCCTACTCTGTTCACTAAGCTAAGACCACTGTTCGGAGCCCTAGCGCTCTGCTGCTCACTCTAAGTCTCTTTTCTTTCTATTCCTTGTTAAGCGTGTGACGCTTGAACACAAGGTGCCGGCACGCTCGCAGGCAAGCCATGCGCTTGCCTCGGCCGGAATGGTGACGTCACCTCTGGCTTTCAAGGTGACGCTATAAATCTGGTCTCCTTCCGACACGCGGAACCGGGTTCGTCGACATGGCCCCGGCGGATCCTGGTCTCTCCCTCGATAAGGTCCACTACGCTCGAGGATAGAGGTCTCCCGCGGGAAAACAGCCTCCATCCCCAGGGGGTGAAATCGGCAACGGGGTGCCTGACTGAGCTTCTGATGGTCTCTGCCGGCGGTGGGCTCCTCGGCGCGGTCTCGGGACCGTATCCAGTATCAACTCCAGGCTAGTGTCACACCCGTCGATACCATCGAACAAATCCCCGATGTCCTCCCACAGCTCGTTTTCGGTGAGGGTCACGTTGGCACCTGTGGGGGCAGCGCCGATCGTTCCCTTTGGCTTATGGGGTAGTGACGGGGCCACCGTTTCCTTGCCCTCAGACTACACCTCCCTATATCCGCCCGGCGGCCGGCCATGGGTGCCTCCACGCGTATAGCGGGCACTAACGGCGGCATCGTGTCTTCCTGGCCGAACCACGCGTTCTCCATCTCCTTCCGGGAGATAGTGCCGGCTGTCTCAGCGCGTGTCCTGGGTACGAGTGGGGGCATCGCGTCTTCATCTCCGATCTGCTGCTCTTCTACAACCATCGCTACCCAAGGCTCGGAGTATCCACCTAGGGGAGTGGCCGTGGCTCCGCAACTACGGTTATCTTTCCGAGCTGGGAAGGACCCTCTTGGCGCTCACGGGGCGAATGCGGCACGCATAGCTGCGGCTCCCCAGATGTCTCGGGTTCCGAGAGGCCAGATCCGGATTCACTACCCTCCTCGGGCACCTTTGGCAGATAGCGTAGGGTTATCCGGGGAAATTGGCTATCCTGGTCTACCTCCAGGCGGTGTGTGGCGAGGCGGCGGCGGAACAATGGCTCTTCTGCTTCGTCCTCCGTCACTGGCTAGTATGTCGCCGTGGGCTTCAGTGGCGGCTGGTCCCTTTCCACGACTGGATCCGAGCTCCGGCGGAGCTGGACGGCTTCCGCGCTGGTTACTCCGGATTCCCGCAGTGATGGAACATGCTCGCCCGTATCGAGCGGTAGACGTTCTTCCTCGTCTGCTAGATCGCCCACCTCGTCGGTTGCTGTTGGGGTTTTCGCTCCAGGCGACATTGTAGAAGGGGGATGCCAGCCGGGGGACTCTTCCGCGTATGGTGGCGAATTCCGCGAGAACGGAGCCTCGACGAACATGGTCATCACCTCGACGGCCATAAGCATGACTATCCCGTCCAACCGTTCTATTATGTTGGTCCACCGGGAATACAGCGTGTGACGGAACTGGCGAGGAGTCTTCTCCCTCGCGGGGGTAGCGCTGGCGCCGGGTCTGGGGAAAGGCTCGGTATTCCCGCTGCTAGCGTCCTCGACCGACGAGATTGCCCGCTCGTAGGCATTCATGGGTCCTCGTTTTTCCCCGTCGTCATCATTGATCTCTTGGTGGAATGGCTTCAGCTGCGAGATATTAGCCACCCTCTTCTTTCGTTCGCCTGGCTTCACTAGGCGCACGATAGGGGCCGTCAAATTTCGCGGCGAAGCCCTCAGCTGCGTTGGATAGCTGGTGCTGCCGTAACAAGACTATCGAATCCAACGAGGGTCGCCACTCTCGTCTCCGCAAGTTGTAGAGCCTGCCCTGGTCCTTTGATGCGCGCTGGAGATTGCTGTGGGCGATATAAAAGATTCCTCTTAACCTATCCGCCCTCGTCCTAGGGTCGAACGCACTAGTTACGGACCTCGGAGTCACCTGGTCGTACAGAGCAGCAGAGCAAACGTGGCTCCCTACTCTGCATCAGGAAGGCGGGACTGAACTCTGTTGAGTCCGCCACGCTTGTGTTGACTGCCAGCGATATCTCCGGCAAGAGCTCGTCCCACGATGGGCCTCGATAAACTGCGCAATAGGTCCTCATGGTCCTCTCGGTGGGATTCTCTTGAGGGCAGTATGGGGCGGTATACTGGACCTCTACACCCAAGGACTCCAGAAAAGACTTAAAACTACGGCTTGTAAAGTGCACCCCGTGTCCCACACGAACTTCTTAGGTACCCCGAACCCACTCAAAATCCTCTCTCGAAACGCTGTCTGCAAGTGCGCCGCCGTGGGCCTCCTGAGAGGGACAAGTTCCACCCACTTCGAGAAAGCATCATGGAACACCAGTAGCATTGTGTTGTCATGTCTCGATCGTGGAAGGGGCCCGACGAAATCTGCGCAGAGTACCGCCATTGACTCTGCTACCTGTCTCGTCAGCATGCCACCAACAGTTGCTCGCTCTTGAATTTCTGGCAAATTTCGCAGCATTTCACGTACTTGGCGGCGTCGCGGAACACAGTAGTACCTCTGGGCTAACCTTGATACCGTTTTCCTCATGCCTTGATACCCAGCTGTGGGAGCATCGTGACATTCCCGCAATACCTACTCCCGTTGACCACTGGCCACGCATAGCTTCCATGGGATGTAGTCCTCGTCGTCCGTCCGGTGGCCCAAATTGGCTGACTGGCACGCATACTCGCGAACCATTTGCAGGGGGCCTCGGCCACCACTGACAGGTCTCTAGAGGATGCCTTAATAGTGCATCGGCCACGACGTTGAGCTTCCCTCGACGGCATTGAGTAATAAAAAGACAGAGCTGAAGACTAACTCCGAGCTTTTTTTACCGTTTTAAAAATCCCGAGTTGTCGATCGGGTTGGTCAGCAACCTCAAAATTAAACTCAAAAATAAAGCTCATTTACTATAGGAAGCAACAACATCTCACTTGTAAAACAACAACAGTGCGCACGCAACCCCATTTGTTTTTTTCGTCGTCCGTCTTGATCTTCAAAAGTTTCTGCGCGTTGATGAGGACATAGGAAACTCAGTGCAAAGAAAAGGGACAAATAATGCCACTGTGTTTGTTGCTGGTTTCTCTGTCGTTCCAACAAGGCAGCGCGTAGAAACAACAACAACACTATTTGGGTTCTAATGTTGTTGTTGCATAGCCGAGTCTCGGCGCAAGTAGGTAGAAAAATTGAATGCGAGCAGGCCATGCCATTTAAATCAAAGGGTTACGCACACGCCGAGTCAACATCATATACTATGACGTCACATTTTAAAGAATTTCATTTCTTGTGATGCTTAGAATATATTTCTTTCTTTATTACGTACATTTAAGTAATATATTAATAGGGTCTTCTATAAAATCGCATGTATTTAATAATATATTACTTTATTGTACGCAACGGTCGCATACAGAAAGCCCTAGCATGTGACGTCACATGCGCAACAGAATGTTGCAATCTTCTCAATTTCATATACTTCCCTTGGCTTGGAAAACACATGCATGCATATTTTTTGCCAATGTGTGTGAGATGAGACACACACACCAAGAACTATTTGGCGCGTCGAGGCATTGATACCCTTATACATAGAAATGATATAGAATGTTTAAGGAAAACAATTATTATTGATTGCACTAATAGTTGCACACTAAATACGATATTATATTTTTCTCAGACATTAGATAAAAAGGTGTATATGAGAAGGTTAGTGGTACTTGGTTACAGAACTTATGAATAGTTAAAATACCCTATTTTGAGATAGGGTGCCTTGCTGATCGAAAAATGAAAAATTATAAAATCTGCCGGGCTGCTTGCAAGTTGAAAGCGAGTGGATAAGAAGAAGACATGACTTTGCGAATTAAAGGCATAGCAGTGCTTAGAAACCACAACAATGAGTTAGAAGAGTGTAGAAGCTTAGATCATAGGCTGTAGCTTCAAACCAAAAAGGGATAGCAGGGACAGAATTTGTGGTGTGCTATTTTTATTGTCGAGTCGTTTGTTTTAATTATGGTTGTTGTTGGTTCATATGGGAAATGTTTTGAAGTTGTCTTTGATTTTTGGGCAACGGCAAAAGTAGCTATAGACAACCGGGTGTTGTGTTTGCAATTTGTCATTGAGTAATACTCAATTGTGTTTGCAACCTCGCTATCGCTCGTGAAGTGTTTCGAAAAAGAGCTTTTGATCCAAAAGCCTCCTCTGTCTCTTTATTACTCAATGCGAGGTTGCAAACACAAATTGCAAACACAACACCCGGCTGTCTGCAGCTACTTCTGCCGATGCCCAAAATTCAATGACAACTTCAGAACATTTCCACAGCAGAAATTCTGTCCTTGCTATCCCTTTTTGTTTTGAGGCTACAGCCTTTGATCTAAGCTTCTGCATTCTTCTAACTTATTGTTGTGGTTTCCATGTCTATAATTCGCAGTCACAAAGTCATGTCTTCTTCTTCTTCACTCGCTTTCAGCTTGCAAGCACATTTTATCTAATGTCTGAGAAAAATATAATTTCTTATTTATTGTACAACTATTAGTACAATCAATAATATTTGTTTGCTTTAATCATTCTATACCATTTCTATGTACAGACACACACATAAGTATTGGCACAGCAAGCATTTTCTACTTTGCAACTATTTTGCGTCCGTTTTTGGTAACCAACATCCATGCAAATTAATTTTCCTGTATAAGCCAGTTAATTTCCTACAAAAATCAGTTAAAGTTTTGTAACAAACGTAACGTAACATTAATTTTATTAAATTATTTAAATAAAAAATGGCACATTTTCTGGGCACAAAAGTATTGGCACACATAATTATAAAACCTAAAATTATTATATATGAAACTTAACTAATATTTGGTGGGCAAGCCTTTCTATTTTATAACAGCCTCTAAACGTTTTGGCAGAGAATGAACCAATTTTCTGCCATTCTTGCCATTCTTCCAGAAAAACCGTTTTCAGCTGACTTTTGATGGAAATTACCCGTTTTTTGACCCTCCTATCCAGTTCCTCCCATGAATATTCAATTGGGTTTAGATCAGGAGATTGTGGCGGATGTGGCAAAACATGTGCCGTGTTATATGCCAGCCACATTTTAACAACGTGGGCCGAACATGGGTGAACCAGAAAACCAGAAACCTAAAATTATTATATATGAAACTTAACTAATATTTGGTGGGCAAGCCTTTCTATTTTATAACAGCCTCTAAACGTTTTGGCAGAGAATGAACCAATTTTCTGCCATTCTTGCCATTCTTCCAGAAAAACCGTTTTCAGCTGACTTTTGATGGAAATTACCCGTTTTTTGACCCTCCTATCCAGTTCCTCCCATGAATATTCAATTGGGTTTAGATCAGGAGATTGTGGCGGATGTGGCAAAACATGTGCCGTGTTATATGCCAGCCACATTTTAACAACGTGGGCCGAACATGGGTGAACCAGAAAACCAGTCCGCATATGAACTAGCGTTTGTAGCAGAGATGCAGGACTCAACTATATATTTTTTTAAATAAGATATTTTAGGGCTTTTATCGAAAATTCGCTTGAAAACGTTGAAGTGAATTTTTATAATTGAAAATTATCAGAAGGAGCTTTAAGCTTAAGACTCTGATTCACAAAGCCAACATTTTTATGGAGTATCAAATACTCCGAGGAACATTGCATTTCCTTGCTTTCTTTTAAAAGATTAGCACATATTTCACAGTCATACTTTTGCAATAGCCTGTACAAAAGATAAGCAGCACAATATCGCAAAGCATTCCGCATGTTGGCAATTGTTTCTTCCAAAGATAATTCCACTTCGGACTCCTTGTCTCAAGAGATCGTATCCTCTTCGATAAAAGAATTTGCGTTAAAATGGGCATTCGATTTAGATAGGTCTAATCGACAGTTTTTATGATTATGACAACACAATTCCCAGATACTGAAGCTGATGCCAATATTTTCATTGATATCATTTTTGACATTATTATATTAAATTCAAATATTGTTGGTTTAGTATTTGTAGCTCCGCGAGACCTTTTTAAATTAAATAAATTTCCTAGGGGGTCTTGGATTAGTTTGGAAGTAGCAAAAAAATAAGCATTGGGGTTTTCCTGCCAACGACTTTCCGCTAAAGCAATTACGGATGAGATTGTTTTAATCATCCCATTAATGCAAAGCACTTTCTGTGGGTATTTGAGCTTTTTCAAATAGAATATCATTTCTTTGGGGATTCCTATCAAACAAAACGTAACTATTAAGGCAATCGAAAAGTCTGTTAACGTTTTCAATAAACGTAGTCGTGGCTGCAGCCCTTTCTTTGCAATCGGAAAAGCCACCAGAATCAATTACTGTTCGTATTGCAGCCGCGACACTATGGCTAAAAACCTGTGTGGCATATTTTACTTTAATTTTTTCGAAACAATTTGGGCTTATATGCTAGGAGTCAATTTGGAGCAAAGACGCGTTAAATTTATTCTTTCGATTTCGAACAATTGTCTTATTATACGCCTCGAAACTACGCCATCTGGTGTAGTAAGATCGCGTGATATAATTATATTTCTAAGCGATTGCATAAGATGAGGAGAATCGAATATAGCGAAAATTTCTTTGCTAAAGCTAAGATTCTTGAAATCAATGCCCCACTTTTTGAAAGTCGCTCTATTATTAGAGCCCAGGTCATAAACAACGGCTCGCACGTTAAGTCCTAGAGTTTGAGAAAGTCCAATGTTATACTCAATTTTTTCCTTAAGAGCTTCATGTTTTATCCTATTTGCAGAAACAGTGTAGCTTAAGACATATTTCCAATTTTCAAAAAGGCCCCTAACAAGGAAAACACAGACTTGCTGCACTAACAGCTTTTTTTTAACCCCATCATTTTCAAATCCCTGAATCTTATCAAGTGATGCATTGTATTGCAGTCCTCGTTTAATTTTCCCCTCATCTAAAACTAGAATAGCATCTTTTCCCTTTTCACTCATTTTGCTAACTATGTCCTGTAAGTTAATTAAATCCCGGGGTCAAATTTTTAAACACCGCCCATCGAGAATACTTTTTTTGAAGGAAGTTTTAAATTTAAGACGTCCCGTAAGTAATCGTACGTTCTAGACGAATAAAAGTTTATGTTTGTGTGACTGTCCTTTCCTCTTTAAGACATACCTCGTTTTCGTGAGGCTTTTTTTTACAAGAAAAAGCCTTTTTTTTAACTTTCCGTAGCCTTCCTGTGTCTTCTTTAGATCAAGCATCATCTTAAAAGGCAAGCCGGGTTACGAGAAAACAAAGAATTATCCAGTTTCTTCTCGATAATTATAACATATGTACTTTATTCACTTCTTGCTTATTACTACTTTATAGTAGCTCACGAGCTAATCCCTGCCGCACTGTTTTCTGGAGCCCTAGCGCTCCGCTATACACTTGTAAGGAAGCTTCTGGCCGGGGTATAATTCTCAGTCTTACCAGGTCTAGCGAGCTACAAGTTATTTATAATTTCGCTGGGAGTGAGGGCTTAAGGGGGGGGGGGGTGAGTATCCTGACCAAACCAAACCCAGATCTACCTCTACACACCTACACCATCGGGCCGTGGCCTCGTACCATCTATGCTGGCGGGCCGTGGCCTCGCACCAACTACACTAGCGGGCCGTGGCCTCGCACCAACTCCACTACCTAAACACTCTATCTCTCTGCCGGGCCGTGGCCTCGTACCACTATGCTAGCGGGCCGTGGCCTCGCACCAACTACACTAGCGGGCCGTGGCCTCGCACCAACTCCACTACCTAATCACTCTATCTCTCTGCCGGGCCGTGGCCTCGTACCACTATGCTAGCGGGCCGTGGCCTCGCACCAACTCCACTACCTAAACACCAACCAGTAATGCCCACCCCGGAGCCACAATCTCGTACCGCATGCCCCTCGTTCGAGGTTAGGTCGAACACCGGTTAGTTCCGATGTTAAGGTAAGCCGGGTTACCAGGAGACAGAGAATAATCCAACACTTTCTAGATAATTACAACGTTGGCACTTTATTCATTATTATTCATTCCGACCTTATCGTAAATCCTACGCTAAACCCTGCCGCACTGTTTTCTGGAGCCCTAGCGCTCCACTATACCATCTATGATTTCGTTTCTCTCGCGCAGCACTTCTACTCACCCTTGATGTTCATTCCAAAGTGCCGGCACGCTCGCCGGCAAGCCATGCGCTCGCTTCGGCCGCTCAACTTCGCCGTGAGCTTTCGCAACTTCGCCTCGGAGCTTTCGCTCTTCGCCGCCGAATTGAAGTTGCGCTCTCAAAGACGGTGTTGAGCAACCGATCGACAACGCACGGTTGCAGCGGCGGCCGGCGGTTAAATTCAAACTCACTATTTAAATCAATTATAATATTCGCGGCTCCTTGCCTCTTTACTACTAATCGAACTGCTTATATTACTCATGGCTCCTTGCCTCTTATTTCACTAAGATCTTAACCTAATATAATTAATACTTATAACTAAAGAAAATTAATACGTTCTCCCGCCAGCGGCTCCTTGCCGTAATTTGGGCCAAAGGGATGACGGCTCCTTGCCGTGAAAACTGTGGGGTGGCTGGTCTGATTAGCCGCCTCACACCCCCCCCTCACTTCGGACAGGTGACGGTCACGTCGCCTTTCGCGTTCAGCGTAACGCTGTACTCGCTCTCCCCGTCGGACACGTGGAACCGAGTACGTCGGCAGCGGAAACGGCGGATTCGCGCCTCTCTGGCGATTAGGTCCACCACGCCCGACGACAACGGTGTTCCAAGGGGAAACACCTTCCAGCCTGAGGGGGTGGAATCGGGCACGGGTTCCTCGACGGGGCCCTCCGGCTTTACCCCAACGTCCGCACTGTGGGCGATCGCCTCGACCTCGGTGTTGGGTTTCTTGGGGTGGCTCTCCGGTGTGAACCTCACGTCGGCGCTGCGGGCGACCGTGTCGACCTCGGTGTCGGGTTCCTCCTCCAGCACTGAGTCCAGGCTAGTGTCCCACCCGTCGATGCCGTCGAAAAGGTCCACTATGTCGTCCCACAACTCGCTCTCCGTGGGAGTCTTTAGAGCCATGGGGGAGGAATCCTGGGTTGGACTCGACAGTTTGGGTGACGAAGCCGTCACCACCGCGTCCTCTTCCTCGGACCAGACTTCATCCCGGCCTTCCTGGCGAACCGTGAAGGAACCTTTTCGGGATGGCGCCTTGCCTTCTTGGCCGAACCAGGCGTCTTCTAACTCCCGCCGGGCGATGGTGTCGGGTGTCTCGGCGCGGGCAATAGGCACGAGCGCGGGCATTTCGTCCTCGTCGTCGAGCCACTCCTCCTCCGATTCCTTAGGAAAGGTTTCGTCCGGCGCCTCGGCGCGGGCTGTGGAAACGGCCGAGTTCGCCGCGTCCTTGGTGCTGAGATGGTGCTCCTCCACGACCATCTGGCAGACCGCAATCGGTATCGGCCAGGGTTCGGGATGCCCTCCTCGAGAAGCGATCTTGCAGCGGCGGTTATCCTTCCCGAGCTGGGAAGGACCCTCCTGGCGCTCGCGGGGCGAACGCGGCACGCACCGCTGCGATCCTTCGGGCTTCTCGGTCTCCGTGCGAAGCCTCTTCGTGGCCGACGAGGATGCTCCCTCGGGACTGGGTCGGCGATGGCCTCCACTCCGGCGACGCTTGCCCCTGGCGGCTCTCCGTCGACGATGGCGGCTGCGTCGGCGCTTTCCGCCGGGGCCTTCTTCGGCACCCCCCCATTCGCGCTTTGCGGGGTTCAGACGGGGTTTGTTGGCTACCACGGGGACTTTTGGTAGGTACCGCAGCGTTATCCTGGGAAACTGGCTGCCCGGGTCTACCTCCCAGACGGTGGGTGGCAAAGCGGCGACGGAATTCCGGCTCGTCCTCCTCGTCCTCCGTTGACGAGTCCCCTCCCACTAAGGGTTCTGGGTCGAGGCTCGGCAGGTCTGCTTCCCAGTCGTTTGTGCGGATGCCGTTCTGCACCTCCGTCGGTGGCGACTCCGCGTCTCCGGCCGACGGGGATATCTCTTCTCCTACCGCCTCCACGTCTTGCGCTGGTGGTGTGTGCTCTTCCGTTCCGAACGGTGCGGACTCTTCCTCGTCCATCTCGCCGGCCGCGGTTGGGGTTGCCGGCTCTGATGATTGTGCCGAGTGGGATGCGAGGGGCGGAGATGCAGGCTCTTCCGCGTACGGTGGCGAGTTCCGGGCGAATGGTGCCTCCACGAACATTGTCGTGACCTCGACTGCCATCAGCAACACCATCCCGTCTAGCCTCTCCATTATGTTGGTCCGCCGGGAGAATAGTGTATGGCGGAACTGGCGAGGCGGTCCTTCTTGCCGTTCTCTCCGATAGTACTCACGCCCCTGGCGTGGGTCGCGCGGACGGCCTGCGGCTCCCGGCCCGGGGAAAGGCTCGGTGTCCCCGCTGCTGTTGTCTTCGTCTGACGATATGTCGATAATTTCGGGTTCCATCTGAAAGTTCAGCTTATTGGTTAACTTACTCTTTACTTATTGGTTAATGCCCTATTCTCTCAGTGCGGCTCACACTTTACTATGCCTATTCTGAATCATGTTGTTAATGTTAGTCTTATCTAAGCTTAATCATAATAGTTTCGTTGGGCGACGGGTGTTGCTCTCATCCTTCGCTTACTCGTGGGCATTTACGTGCCCTGGATCTTCGTCTTCTTCGTCGCTCGTCGTCTTTCTGTAGAATGGTTTCAATTGTGAGATGTTGGCCACCCTCTTCTTGCGGTCGTCTGATTTCACCAGCCGCACAATATTGGGGGATATGAATTTGACGACTTTGTAGGGGCCGTCAAATTTGGGTGCCAACTTTGCGGCGAAACCCTTCGGCAGCGTTGGACAACTGGTGCTGTCTCAACAGGACCATCGAGTCCAACGAAGGCCGCCACTCTCGTCTCCGCAAGTTGTAATGCCTGCCCTGGTCCTTTGATGCGCGCTGGAGGTTGCTGTGGACGATATCAAAAATTTCTTTTAGCCTATCCGCCTTTGTCCTAGGGTCGAGCGCACTAGTTGCGGACCCCGGAGTTACCTGGTCGTACAGAGCTGCGGGTAACCGAGGTTCCCTGCCCTGCATCAGGAAAGCGGGACTAAAGCCCGTTGAATCTGCCACGCTCGTGTTGACCGCCAGCGAGATCTCGGGCAAAAGTTCATCCCATGAACTCTGGTGGCCCTCAATAAATTGCGCTATCATGGTCTTTACAGTCCTGTTAGTTCTCTCAGTGGGATTTTCTTGCGGACAGTACGGGGCGGTATACTGGATCTCTACACCCAGGGACCCCAAAAATGACTTGAAACTCCGGCTCGTAAATTGTACCCCGTTGTCGCACACAAACTTCCTAGGTACCCCGAACCTACTTAGAATCCTCTCTCGAAACGCAGTTTGCAGGTGTGCTGCTGTGGCTCTTCTGAGAGGGACCAACTCCACCCATTTCGAGAAAGCGTCATGGAACACCAATAGCATCGTGTTTCCATGTTTCGACCGTGGAAGGGGTCCGACGAAGTCCGCGCAAAGTACCGCCATCGGCTCTGCTACCTGCCTCGTCAGCATGCGACCAGCCGGTTTGAGTTGCTCACTCTTGAATTTTTGGCAGTCTTCGCAACATTTCACGTATCTGGCGGCATCGCGGAACATACCCGGCCAGTAGTACCGCTGGGCTAACCTCGCCACCGTTTTTCTGACACCTTGATGTCCGGCCGTGGGAGCATCATGACATTCCCGCAGTACCCTCTGGCGTTGACCACTACCTACGCATAGTTTCCAAGGGATGTAGTCCTCATCGTCTATCCGGTGACCCAAATGCCTATATAGCTGTCCGTTTTCTTCGGGTGTAATCCGGGAACTTGGCTGGCTCTTCGGCGATTCTAGCACGCATCCTCGCGACCCATTTGCAGGGGGCCTCGGCCACCACTGCTTGTTGACAGGTCTCTAGAGGATGCCTCGACAGGGCATCGGCCACGACGTTGAGCTTCCCTCGACGATAATGAACGTCAAATTGGAATTGCTGCAGT
The DNA here is from genome assembly GCF_035044405.1 of Drosophila montana. NCBI lineage: Eukaryota > Metazoa > Arthropoda > Insecta > Diptera > Drosophilidae > Drosophila > Drosophila montana. The sequence goes on along the minus strand of NW_026996035.1, from coordinate 60,636 downwards.
TCCAATGCCCATCGCGCAATCCTTCCTGACGGGCTCTCGATCGAATTCAGCCACTTGAGCGCTAGATGGTCCGTTATTACGTCGAATCGGTACCCTTCTAGGTAGCAACGCAACTTCCGGATCGACCACACGATTGCCAGGCACTCTTTCTCAGTGGCGGAATAGTTCACCTCGGCCTTCAGCAACTTTCGGCTCGCGTACGCTATCACCCGCTCTTGTCCATCGATCGTCTGCGTCAGCACTGCACCGAGGCCATACTCACTCGCGTCAGTCTGCAAGACGAACTTGGCGGAAAAGTCGGGGCAAGCCAACACAGGGGCAGTCGTCAAGCTCTCCTTCAATTGACGCAATGCCTCCTCCTGTTCTTGCTCCCATGCCCATTTCTGCCCCTTCTTTAAGAGCGCTGTGAGTGGCTGTACCTGGGTCGCGAAATTGGGTACGAAGCGCCTGTACCATGACGCCATCCCGAGACACTGTCGCAGTTCTTTGCAATTTGTTGGGGCCCTCAGGTTTCGTATCGCCTCCACTTTCTCCGGATCGGTCCGTATCCCTTCCCCGCAAATTACATGTCCTAGGTAGACTAACCTCTCCCGGAAGAAGCTGCATTTTTTTCTATTTAACCGGAGATTGGCCGCCCTTAGCCGGCGGAATACCTCCCTCAAATTCTCTACATGCTGTGTTTTCGTCGCTCCTATTACCACGATGTCGTCTAGGTAGGCGAACGCATGAGGCTCCATCTGCGGCCCTATTACCGTATCCAAAGCGCGCTGGAATGTCGCACACGCCGAGTGTAAGCCAAATGGCATCACCCGCCATTGGAAAAGACCTCTTCCAGGGAGGGACTGTGAACGCCGTACACTCTCGACTATCGGCTGCCATCGGTATCTGCCAGTACCCGTGCTTCAAATCCAGAGTGGAGATGAACCGGGCGTGGCGCAACCGCTCCAGGATGTGGTTAATACGAGGCACCGGATAAGCGTCCGGAATGGAATGCGCGTTGAGTTGTCGGTAGTCAATGCACATACGCCACTCGCCAGTCTTCTTCTTGACCAAGACGATCGGGGCGCTGTGCGGACTACGCGACGGCTCGATGGCATTTGCCCGGATCAACTCATCCACTTGCTCGTCGATCACCCTCTGCATGGCCGGATTCTTGGGGTAGTACCTTTGTTTCAACGGCTTGTCATCCTTCAGCCGGATTCGGTGCTCCGCGATGTGCGAGATTCCCTGCAGCCCCTCGAAGAGAGCCAGCTCTGACTCCAGGAACTCCCTCAGTTCTGGGTCCAGATCCGCTGGCCAATCCGCCTCTTCGATGCCGTTATCGCCCCCTCCTGGGACCATTTCGATGTCCCGTCGATAGAACTCCGTGGCCGCTCGATTCTGGCAATCGCTCCTGGCCTTCTATGTCCGTGTGGATTCTGGTCATCGCTCCTACTCCGTCCTTTCTCTTGCACGTTCCCGCCGTGCAGCTTCCGTAGCCATTAGAAGTCTGCCTCTGCAGCTCTATGCGCCACCTCTTGGGTTCTCCAGGCTGTCGACTCGAGCCGGACTTTACTCCCCTTTTCCTGACCTTTTCCGTCGAAGGCCGAGCAGGTACTCCCTTCTCATGACTTGGGAGGCCTGCCTCTGGCTCCCTCTGTAGCCGAGCAGGTGCTCCCCTATCATGACTTGGGAGGCCTTCCTCCGGCTCCCTCTGTAGCCGAGCAGGTGCTCCCTTTTCATGACTTGGGAGGCCTTCCTCCGGCTCCCTCTGTAGCCGAGCAGGTGCTCCCTTTTCATGCCTTGGGAGGCCTTCCTCCGGCTCCCTCTGTAGCCGAGCAGGTGCTCCCTTTTCATGCCTTGGGAGGCCTTCCTCCGGCTCCCTCTGTCTGTAGCCGAGCAGGTGCTCCCTTTTCATGCCTTGGGCGGCCTTCCTCCGACTCCTCGCTCGTTCCTGGCCTCACGCCCGGTGTCGTCGCTGCTTCTAGGACCAGTTCCGCCTCGCCGCAGCGTATTGTGGTACCCATCGCCCCCAAAAAATCCATACCCAGGATTACGTGGTCCAGCATTGAGGGCATGATGAGCATCGTCATGCTGATCATTTTTCCCCCTAAGCTGACGTCTACTCTCAAAGCCTTTTCTACCTCTAGGGTGGACCCATCTGCCAGGCGGATACGTGCCTGTATTTCCTCCGCTCTTACCCCGGATCGTCCATTTGCGTACGCAGTCCTCACTCATGAAGCTACGAGTGGCTCCGGTATCGATCGTGGCGGGCATCGTTCGTCCGCCAATCTCTACTGTAGCGACGATCCGGCCACCGTCCACCTTCAGTGGGTGTCCTATTACTGCGTTCCGTGTGTATTGGCGCCGACCCGATCCTGGTCCGGACGACGCCGTTGCCCGTTTCCCGTCTCCGCGCGGCGGCAGCACTCCCGACTACTTCGGCCCCGGCTTCCACATACCCAACAAAATAAGACAGGGGCGTTGGGACATTCCCTGGCAAAATGCCCCTCCTGTGCGCACCTACGACACGCCCGTCGCGGATCATATCCGTTCCCGGCCTCTTGGCTCATCATCTGATGGGTCACCTCTGCGTGAGTTGCAGCGGGTGGGGCGGAGACCCTGTTGTCCACAACGGTCTTCCCGGATCCGCTGGGAGCAGACCGGAACGGATTGAGATGTCCCGAGGACTGCGCCGTCCTCGCCCACTCTGTACTATTTGAACTGGAGATACCCGGGCCCAAGGGCTGGTTGCCTGAGTACTCCGCCCTCTGCCTCACGACGGTCTCGTATTCTACGGCCAGTTGAGTTAGCTGGGATAGGGTAGAAAAGTCTTGCCGTCGCACATAGAGCCTGTATTCCGGAGCGGCGTTCTCGTAGATCCGATGCAGCTCTTGTGCTGGCTCGTATCTAGCGTGGTGCATAAGAGCCCTCAGCTCTATCAAATATTCCTTGAACGCTTCACCTACGCGCTGCCTCCGGGATCGGATCTCGTCCTCAAGCCTCTCGAAGTAACGAGGGGGCAAGAAAAACTCCAGGCCAGAAATCCCTCTAAACACGGCCCACGGCACATCCCTTAGCCCACTGCTCAGAAACCAACGAGCAGCCCTATCGCAGAACACCTCGCTCATTGCCCTGGGCATACGGTCGAGGGCTATACCATAGGTGATAGCGCGCTCCTCGAGGTCCTCTAAGAACCCAAGGGGGTCGGAGCGGCCATCGTACCTCATACCCCACTTCCGAACTTGCTCCGGGACATTGGGAAGTGGCCTCGCCTCCGATGGATGGTGCGGTCTAGTGTAGCAGAGACCACCACCCGGTTCAACAGGGGACCTCCCCACCTCTGCGCTGACCGCAGTTGCTCGGCGGTCTTCATTTCCCCCGAGAACGGGAACTGCCTCCACGCCCGAGACGGTCAAACTCGGGGTGGGCGCCTGCAAATGCCCGTACAACTGGGAGCTTCTGAGGTCAGGTTCCGACTTTTGCCGTGCCCGTCCACCAAAGTCGGGTGGGACGCCCCAAGACGGCGGCTCAAGAGTTTTAGCATACTGGGATTCCAGCTCGGCAAGCCGAGCCCAAACCCCAGTCGAATGACCGCCATCCTGCACGTAGGTGGACAGCCGCTTACGTAGCTCCTCCACGCGCCCCTCCTTCTCCAGCCCAAACTCCTGGGCGATCGCCCTACCCCGGTCGCCACTAACTCCTCTTTGCGTCGCTGGTGAATCCAGCGGACGCCTACCCCCGGGTTTTGGCACTCACCTGCCTCCATCCTTTATTGTATACTTCCTGGCTAGCCGACGTCGCTGTTTCCTTCTCTTTCCGTTCTAGGGGTTCCGTCGGTCCCTTTATTATTTCTTTCTCCTTTTCTTGGTGTTGGTGTCTTTTCACTTTTCGCCGATCTTGCTCAGCCACTTTGGTTCCTTTTAGTTTTCTTGTTTAGTTTTTTTTTTTTTTTTTTTTTTGTCTTTATATCTTTCACCAAACAAAATACGAAAAAATATTCCACAAAAATATTTCTTTTTTTTTTCCAAAAAAAACTCAACAAAAGGTATTTCAAAATTTTCTTTTCTCACTTTTCCACTTTTAGGCTGTTCCTTATGTGGTCGCTGCCTTACATCTTTATTTATGAACCTCAGTTTATTTATAATTTTATTATTATTCACTTATTTTTATTTATTTTTGTTTAATTAATTTTATTTATAAAAAGAAAATTTTATCATTATCCACTTATTTTTATTTGGCACTTGTTCCGCTCTTATTGTTCCCTTTGTTCACATTCACTTGAAGGGTGATCACTTCACTGCCCCCGACAGCTGTACTGACGAATTCAACTTTTCACCGCGCGTGAGTTGAATTCGTCCCACTGTACAGCCGCTGCCGCGACGCCTTAACGGTCCTTCGACGCCGACGTCGACAGCGCCGCGCGTTTGGGCACCCGTGTGCGAGCGTAATCTCGACGTCGCCCGTCTGGCGCGCGCGCGCTGTACTTTTACGACCGACCGTTATGTTTTCGTCTCTTTACTTGCGTGCCGGATTCCTGCTAGCATTTTCGTCACTCACCAGCTGCACGTGTTCATTTTCTGGCTCTGCCTACCACAGGGTATAGAAATGTTCGCTGGGGTATACCTGGACTGCTTAATACCCTAGTTTCATATCTCGCACATACATGATATTCTCGTTCTCTTGCTCTCCGCTAGGTTACCTTCCCTCTAGGGTATACCCGACTAAAAATACCCTATAGAAATACCTATTTGGGCTGTTGAGGCTTTATCCGCAACATCCACCCGCCTCTTTGTCCTGCTCGGGCGCCACTTTAACTCGGCCGGGGTAAATCCTCTAACCATCTAGCAGTACGATATATAACGCTGGGAGGAGGCTTATGGGGGGGGTACCTACAATCTCTCTACCGCCTACACCATCGGGCGGGCCTGATCAACTACGCTAGCCGCTCGCACCAACTACGCTAGCGGGCCGTGGCCTGCACCAACTAACACGGGCCTGGCATCGCACCACTCCACTACCAAACACTCTATCGGGCCGTGGCCTCGTACCGCTACTCTATCGGGCCGTGGCCTCGTACACTAACTATCCCAACTCACCGCCTGGCCTGTACCGTTCTACGGGCCGTGGCCCTACCCACTACACTATCGACACCATCTCGCATGCCACCCCGGGGCTCTCGTACCGCATGCCCTCGTCGAGGTAGGTCGACCCGGTTAGTTCCGATGTTAAGGTAGCCGGGCACCAGGAACCAGAGAACCAATTCCTACTTGCTAATCACTGGCCTTATCACTACATTCCGGCCGTAGCCTACGCTACACTCTGCCGCCGTTCTGGAGCCTGCGCACCACTTACCACTATGAGGGCTTTGGCCTCGCGCCAACTTCACTACCTAATGCACTCCAAATGCCGGCGCGTCGCCAGCGAACCATGCGCTCGCTTCGGCTGCTCAACTTCGCCGCGAGCTTTCGCAACTTCGCCTCGGAGCTTTAGCAACTATCGCCTCGGAGCTTTCGCAACTTCGACTCGGACTTTACTCTTCGCATTAATTGCGCTCTATGTCGTCAAATGCCGGGTACCTGCTCCGAAACTGCCTCGCTACCACGACTGCTATTTCTAGGCGCACCGTAGACTACCAACTTAATACTTATAACTAAAGAAAATTAATGCGTTGTCCCGCCAGCGGCTCCTTGCCGTGATGTCGCCAAAGGGATGACGGCTCCTTGCCGTGAAAACTGTGGGGTGGCTGATCTCATTAGCCGCCTCACCCACTCTGTGATCTTTCTCGTCTCACGATGCACGTCTACTCACCCTTAGCGTTCGTTCCAAAGTGCCGGCACGCTCGCCAGCGAACCGTGCGCATGCCTCGGTCGCTCAATTTCGCCGCGAGCTTTCGCAACTTCACCTCGGAGCTTTCGCTCTTCGCCGCCGAACTGAAGTTGCGCTCTCGAACACGGTGTTGAGCAAGCGATCAACAACGCACGGTTGCTGCGGCGGCCGGAGGTTAAATTCAAATTTAAATTATGCCCTTGCTGGCTACGTGGCTCCTTGCCCTTAATTATACACTTCAATACTTTGGCATCTTGTGTTAATCATTCTTATAACTAATACAATGCTTATACTCTATACAATACTTGCATCCTATAACTACAATTATGAACTGTGGGGTGGCTACCACTGTGGCCGCCTCACACCCCCCCTTACTTCGACGACGATACCGTCGCTTCCCCGACGGCGTTTATGACGACGATTTCTGGGTCCATCCGTAAATTCGACTTATTATCTAATCCTTCTCTTAGTTGTAAGTACCCTATCCTCACAATGCGGCTCACATTCTACTCTAGCTATTCTTAACTTATTCTATGGTTACTCCGCTAGGTCTGCTGCACAAGCTTTTCAACGTCCATCGGGTCTGGTACCTCTCCGTCTTCGGGCATCTCTTGGTAAAACGGCTTTAGCTGCGAGATGTTGGCAACCCTATTCTTCCGTTCGCCTGGCCTCACTAGGTGCACGATGTTGGGGGACATAAACTTGACGACCCGATAGGGGCCATCGAATTTGGGTGCCAACTTTGTAGCGAAGCCCTCGGCAGCGTTGGACAACTGGTGCTGCCTCAACAGGACCATCGAGTCCAACGAAGGCCGCCACTCTCGTCTTCGCAAGTTGTAATGCCTGCCCTGGTCCTTTGATGCGCGCTGGAGGTTGCTGTGGACGATATCACAAATTTCTTTTAGCCTATCCGCCTTTGTCCTAGGGTCGAGCGCACTAGTTGCGGACCCCGGAGTTACCTGATCGTACAGAGCTGCGGGTAACCGGGGTTCCCTGCCCTGCATCAGGAAAGCAGGACTAAATCCCGTTGGTGTTGACCGCTAGCGATATCTTGGGCAAAAGCTCGTCCCATGATCTCTGATGGCCCTCGATAAATTGCGCTATCATGGTCTTTACAGTCCGGTTGGTCCTCTCGGTGGGATTTTCTTGCGGACAGTACGGGGCGGTATACTGGATCTCCACGCCCAGGGAAACCAAAAATTACTAGAAACTCCGGCTCGTAAACTGTACCCCGTTGTCGCACACGAATTTCCTAGGTACCCCGAACCTACTTAGAATCCTTTCTCGAAACGCGGTCTGTAAGTGTGCTGCTGTGGCTCTTCTGAGAGGGACCAACTCCACCCACTTCGAGAAAGCATCATGGAACACCAATAGCATCGTGTTTCCATGTCTCGACCGTGGAAGGGGTCCGACGAAGTCCGCGCAAAGTACCGCCATCGGCTCTGCCACCTGCCTCGTCAGCATGCGACTAGCCGGTTTGAGTTGCTCACTCTTGAATTTTTGGCAGTCTTCGCAACATTTCACGTATCTGGCGGCATCGCGGAACATACCCGGCCAGTAGTACCGCTGGGCTAACCTCGCCACCGTTTTTCTGACACCTTGATGTCCGGCCGTGGGAGCATCATGACATTCCCGCAGTACCCTCTGGCGTTGAACACTGCCTACGCATAGTTTCCAGGGGATGTAGTCCTCATCGTCTATCCGGTGACCCAAATGCCTATATAGCTGTCCATTTTCCTCGGTGTAATCCGGGAACTTGGCTGGCTCTTCGGCGATTCTGGCACGCATACTCGCGACCCATTTGCAGGGGGCCTCGGCCACCATTGCTTGCTGACAGGTCTCTAGAGGATGCCTCGACAGCGCATCGGCCACGACGTTGAGCTTCCCTCGACGATAATGGACGTCAAATTGGAACTGTTGCAGTTCTAACGCCCATCGCGCGGTTCTTCCGGACGGACGAGTTGAGCCACTTGAGTGCTAGATGGTCAGGTATCACTTCGAACCGGTACCCTTCTAAGTAGCAGCGCAACTTCCGGATCGACCACACGATTGCCAGGCACTCTTTCTCAGTGGCGGAGTAGTTCACCTCGGCCTTCAGCAACTTCCGGCTCGCGTACGCTATCACTCGCTCTTGTCCATCAATCGTCTGCGTCAGCACTGCGCCGAGGCCATACTCACTCGCGTCAGTCTGCAAGACGAACTTGGCGGAAAAGTAGGTCCAAGCCAACACAGGGGCAATCGTCAAGCTATCCTTCAATTGACGCAATGCCTCCTCCTGTTCTTGCTCCCATGCCCATTTCCGACCCTTCCTTAAGAGCGCTGTGAGTGGCTGTACTTGAGTCGCGAAATTGGGAACGAAGCGCCTGTACCATGACGCCATCCCGAGACACTGCCGCAGTTCTCTGCAATTTTTCGGGGCCCTCAGGTTACGTTTCGCCTCCACTTTCTCCGGATCGGTACGTATTCCTTCCCCGCAAATCACATGTCCTAGGTAGACTAACCTCTCCCGGAAGAAGCTGCACTTTTTCCTATTTAATCTGAGATTGGCCGCCCTTAGCAGGCGGAATACCTCCCTCAAATTCTCTACATGCTGTTCTTTCGTTGCTCCTATTACCACGATGTCGTCTAGGTAGGCGAACGCATAAGGCTCCATTTCCGGTCCTATTACTGTATCCAATGCTCGCTGAAAGGTCGCACACGCCGAGTGTAGACCAAATGGCATCACCCGCCATTGGAAAAGACCTCTTCCAGGGACTGTGAACGCCGTACACTCCCGACTATCGGCTGCCATCGGTATCTGCCAGTACCCGTGCTTCAAATCCAGAGTGAAGATGAACCGGGCGTGACGCAACCGCTCCAGGATGTGGTTAATACGAGGCACCGGATAAGCGTCCGGAATGGAATGCGCGTTGAGTTGTCGGTAGTCAATACACATACGCCACTCGCCAGTCTTCTTCTTGACTAAGACGATCGGGGCGCTGTGCGGACTACGCGACGGCTCGATGGCATTTACCCGGATCAGCTCATCCACTTGCTCGTCGATCACCCTCTGCATGGCCGGATTCTTGGGATAGTATCTCTGTTTCAACGGCTTGTCGTCCTTCAGCCGGATTCGGTGCTCCGCGATGTGCGAGACTCCCTGCAGACCCTCGACGAGAGCCAGCTCTGACTCCAGGAACTCCCTCAGTTCTAAATCTAGGTCCGCTGGCCACTCCGCCTCTTCGATGCCGTTCTCGCCCCCTCCTGGCACCACTTCGACTCCAGACAGAACTCCATGGCCGCTCGATTCTGGCAGTCGCTCCTGGCCCCCTGTGTCCATGTGGATTCTGGCCATTGCTCCTACTCCGTCCTTTCCCTGGCACGTTCCCGCCGTGCCGCTTCCGTAGCCAGCATAAGTCTGCCTTTGCAGCTCTATGCGCCGCCGTCTTGGGTTCTTCAGGCTGTCGATTTGAGCCGGACTTTACTTCCCTTTTCCTGACCTTTTCCATCGGGTGCCGAGCAGGTGCTCCGCTTCCATTACCTGGGAGGCCTTCCTCCGACTCCCTCTGTCGCCGAGCAGGTGCTCCCCTTCCATGACCTGGGAGGCCTTCCTCCGACTCCCTCTGTCGCCGAGCAGGTGCTCCCTTTACATGACCTGGGAGGCCTTTCTCCGACTCTCTCTGTAGCCGAGCAGGTGCTCCCCTTTCATGACTCGGGAGGCCTTCCTCCGACTCTCTCTGTAGCCGAGCAGGTGCTCCCCTTTCATGACTTGAGAGGCCTTCCTCGGCCCCTCGCTCGTTCCTGGCCCCACGCCCGGTGTCGTCACTGCTTCTAGGACCAGTTCCGCCTCGCCGCAGCGTATTTTAGTGCCCATTGCACCCAAGAAATCCATACCCAGGATTACGTGGTCCAACATTGAGGGCATGATGAGCATCGTCATTCTGATCGTTTTTCCCCCTAAGCTGACGTCTACTCTCAAAGCTTTCTCCACCTGTAGGGTGGACCCATCTGCCAGGCGGATGCGTGCCTGTATTTCCTCCGCTCTTCCCCGAATCGTCCACTGGCGTACGCAGTCTTCACTCATGAAGCTACGAGTGGCTCCAGTATCGATCGTGGCAGGCATCGTTCGTCCGCCAATCTCTACCGTAGCGACGATCCGGCTACCGTCCACCTTCAGCGGGTGTCCTGCTACTGCGTTCCGTGTGTATCGGCGCCGACCCGATCCTGGCCCGGGCGACGCCGTTGCCCGTTTCCCGCCTCCGCGCGGCGGCAACACTCCTGACTACTTCTGCCCCGGCTTCCACATACCCAACAAAATAAAACGGGGGCATTGGGACATTCCCTGGCGAAGTGCCCCTCCTGTGCGCACCTACGACACGCTCGTCGCGGATCATATCCGTTCCCGGCCTCTTGGCTCATCATCCGATGGGCCACCTCCGCGTGAGTTGCAGCGGGTGGGGCGGAGACCCTGTTGTCCACAACGGTCGTTCCGGATCCGCTGGGAGCAGACCGGAACGGATTGAGATGTCCCCCCGGGGACTGTGCCGTCCTCGCCCATTCTGCACTATTCGAACTCGAGACACCCGGGCCCACGGGTTGGCTGCCTGAGTACTCCGCCCTCTGCCTTACGACGGTCTCGTATTCTACGGCCAGTTGAGTTAGCTGGGATAGGGTAGAGAAGTCTTGCCGTCGCACATAAAGCCTGTATTCCGGAGCGGCGTTCTCGTAGATCCGGTGCAGCTCTTGTGCCGGCTCGTATCTAGCGTGATGCATAAGAGCCCTCAGCTCTATCAAATATTCTTTGAACTCTTCGCCTACGCGCTGCCTCCGGGATCGGATCTCGTCCTCAAGCCTCTCGAAGTAACGAGGGGGCAAGAAAAACTCCAGGAAATCCCTCCTAAACACGGCCCACGGCACACCCCTTAGCCCACTGCTCAGAAACCAACGAGCAGCCCTATCGCAGAACACTTCGCTCATTGCCCTGGGCATTCGGTCGAGGGCAATGCCATAGGTGATGGCGCGCTCCTCGAGGTCCTCTAAGAACCCAAGGGGGTCGGAGCGGCCATCATACCTCATACCCCACTTCCGAACTTGCTCCGGGACATTGGGAAGTGGCCTCGCCTCCGATTGATGGTATGGTCTAGTGTGGTAGGGACCACCACCCGGTTCAACAGGGGACCGCCCTACCTCTTCGTTGACCGCAGTTGCTCGGCGTTCTTCATCCCCACCCAGAGCAGGAACCGCCTCCACGCCCGAGACGGACAAGCTCGGGGTGGGCGCCTGCAAACGCCCGTACAGTTGGGAGCTCCTGAGGGAGCTCCTCCTACCCCCGGGTTTTGGCACTCACCTGCCTCCATCCTTTATTATATACCTTCTTGGTAGCCGACGTCGCTGTTTCCCTCTCTCCCTGTTTTAGGGGTTCCGTCGGTCCCTTTATTATTTCTCTCCCTTTTTTTTTTTTTGATCAGTTGGTGTCTTTGTCACTTTTACGCCGATCTTACTCAGCCACTTTTGTTCCTTTTAGTTTTTCTTTTATATCTTCCACCAAACAAAAATATTAAAAAAAAATTTTCCTTGTTTATTTAAACAAAAAACTCAAAAATGTACTTAAATTTTCTTTTTCACTTTTAGGCCGTTCCTCACTTGGTCGCTGCCTGCGTCTTTATTGTATCCCTTGATTTATTCTTGTGTATTTAATTGTTTGTTTTATTTCTTTTATTTATTTTTGTTTAATTAATTTTATTTATAAAAATTTTATTATTATCCACTTATTTTTATTTATCTTTGGCCACTTCACAAAAATAAAAAAATAAAATAATTCTCTTGACGTTCTTTACACATTAACCCGCGTTCATTTGATTCGTTTGGTTCTTGTTTTGTTCTTATTGTTCACTTCGTTCGCATTTAAACTTGAAATGCGACCATCTTCACTGCCCTCGACAACTGTACTGACGAATTCAACTTTTCACCGCGCGTGAGTTGAATTCGTCCCACTGTACAGCCGCTGCCGCGACGCCTTAACGGCCCTTCAACGCCGACGTGACTGCGCCGCGCGTTTGTGCACCCGTGTGCGAGCGTGATCTCGACGTCGCCCGTCTGGCGCGCGCGCGCTGTACTTTTACGACCGACCGTTATGTTTTCGTCTCTTTGCTTTGCGTGCTAGATTTCTGCAAGCATTTTCGTCGCTAAAATGCTGCACGTGTTCATTTTTCTGCCTCGGCCTAACACAGGGTATAAAAATGTTCGCTGGGGTATACTGGACTACATAATACCCTACTTAATATTTCACACATATATGATATTCTCATTCTCTTGTTCTCCGCTAGGGTACTTTCCCTCTAGGGTATACCCGACTAAAAATACACCTTTGAAAAAAAAAAAACTTTTTTTGAAAATACCTTTTTGAGCATGATTGCGGGCTTTAATCCGCCGACATGCCACACCCCTAAACGCCTCTGGTCCCTGCTCGGGCGCCACTTGTAAAAAAGCTACTGGCCGGGGTATAACTCTCAGTCTTACCAGGTCTAGCGAGTTACAAGATATTTATAATTTCGCTGGGAGAGAGGGCTTAGGGGGGAGGGGGGTGAGTATCCTGACCAAACCAAGCCTAGCTCTATTTCTGCACGCCTACACTATCGGGCCGTGGCCTCGCGCCAACTCCACTACCCAAACTCTCTATCGGGCCGTGGCCTCGTACCATTACTCTATCGGGCCGACTACTCTAGCGGGCCGTGGCCTCGCGCCAACTCCACAACCCAAACGCTCTATCGGGCCGTGGCCTCGTACCACTACTCTATCGATACACCAACCGGTAATGCCCACCCCGGGGCCACAATCTCGTACCACATGCTCCTGCTCGAGGTAAGGTCGAACACTGGTTAATTCCGATGTTAAGGCAAGGGTTACGAGAAAACAAAGAATTATCCAGTTTCTTCTCGATAATTATAACATAAGTACTTTATTCACTTCTAGCTTATTACTACTTTATAGTAACTCACGAGCTAAACCCTGCCGCACTGTTTTCTGGAGCCCTAGCGCTCCGCTATACACTCTGTGATCTTTCTCGTCTCACGATGCACGTCTACTCACCCTTAGCGCTCGTTCCAAAGTGCCGGCACGCTCGCCAGCGAACCGTGCGCATGCCTCGGTGGCTCAACATCGCCGCGAGCTTTCGCAACTTCACCTCGGAGCTTTCGCTCTTCGCCGCCGAACTGAAGTTGAGCTCTCGAACACGGTGTTGAGCAACCGATCAACAACGCACGGTTGCTGCGGCGGCCGGAGGTTAAATTCAAATTTAAATTATGCCCTTGCTGGCTACGTGGCTCCTTGCCCTTAATTATACACTTCAATACTTTGGCATCTTGTGTTAATCATTCTTATAACTAATACAATGCTTATGAACTGTGGGGTGGCTACCACAGTGGCCGCCTCACAAAGTTTACCCTTTCAGCCCAACGGGCTGCTGCAGGTAATAAGAGGTCAACATTCATTCAACAATTCAAACCCAAAATCATAAAAAAGAAGGGCTCGCGTCAGACGCGTGCCAATAATGAAATTTTCTTTTGCACCCATGATCTGCCCATTCACACACATTTGTGTGTTTGTGTCTGTGTGTACAGGTCGAAAATCAGAAATCCCAAAATATTGTCAAATTTGCATCGGACAGCCAGGCAGGCACCAACGCGTGTGTGCCGCGCATAAATGCTTCTATTCATATACAAAATATGCAAGTATGCGTGAATAGCAAGTCCAAAAACTTTAAAATGTACACATGCCAACGCTTAGGTACCCTTAGGTACCGCCGTGGCAAACCATTTCATTATTTCATATTACTCGTCCCTTCAAAAGAATATTTTTGAGATAAATTAAATTTGTGGGCATTTTTGCTTGTGCGGCCACATACACACACAAACATTTAAACGGTACATAGACAAATTGAAAGAGTAAACCCATTGAGCATTGAGTAATAAAGAGACAGAGGAGGCTTTTGGATCAAAAGCTCTTTTGCGAAACACTTTGTGTGCGATAGCGCGGTTGCAAACACAATTGAGTTTCACTCAATGACAAATTGCAAACACAACACCCCGCTGTCTACAGCTACTTCTGCCGTTGCCCAAAAACCAAAGACAACTTCAGAACATTTCCCATATGGACCAGCAATAACCATAATAAAAAAAAACGACTCGACAATGAAAAAGCACACCACAAATTCTGTCCCGGCTATCCCTTTTTGGTTAGAAGCTACACCCTATGATCTAAGCTTCTACACTCATCTAACTCATTGTTGTGGTTTCTAAGCACTGCTATGCCTTTAATTCGCAAAGTCATGTCTTCTTCTTCTCCACTCGCTTTCAACTTGCAAGCAGCCCGGCAGATTTTTTAATTTTTCGATCAGCAAGGAACCCTTTCTCAAAATAGGGTATTTAAACTATTCATAAGTTCTGTAACCAAATACCACTAACATTCTCATATAAACATTTTTATCTAATCTCTGAGAAATATATAATATCGTATTTAGTGTGCAACTATTAGTACAATCAATAATAATTGCTCTCTTTAAACATTCTATACAATTTCTATAAATAAGGGTATCAATGCCTCGATGCGCCAAATAGTTGTTGGCAAAAAATATGCATGCATGTGTTTTCCAAGCCAAGGGGAAGTATATGAATTTGAGCAGATTGCAACATTCTGTTGCGCATGTGACGTCACAGGCTAGCGCTTTTTGTGTGCAATCGTGGCGTACAATAAAGTAATACATTATTAAATACATGCATTTTTATAGAAGACCCTATTAATATATTACTTTAATGTACGTAATAAAGATAGAAATATATTCTAAGCATCGCAAGAAATGAAATTCTTTAAAATGTGACGTCATAGTATATGATGTTGACGCGCCCTATGCGTAACCCTTTGATTTGATTGGCATGGCATTCAAATTTTCTACCTACGGCTATGCAACAACAACCCAAATAGTGTTGTTGTTGTTTCTACGCGCCGCCTTGTTGGAACCACAGAGAAACCAGCAACAAACACAGTGGTATTATCTGTCCCTTTTCTTTGCACTGAGTTTCCTATGTCCTCATCATCGCGCAGAAACTTTTGAAGATCAAGACGGACGACGAAAAAAACAAATGGGTTTTCGTGCGCACTGTTGTTGTTTTGCGAGTGATTTGTTGTTGCTTCCTATAGTAAATGAGCTTTATTTTTGAGTTGGATTTTGCGTTTGCGGACCAACTCGATCTACCTCTCGGGATTTTTAAAACGGTAAAAAAAGCTCGGATTAAGCCTTCAGCTCTGTCTCTTTATTACTCAATGCCTTTTGCTACACGCGTCCACTCTTCTACCGTGGTTCTATGTCACTCCACTGTGGTCACTTTCACTCGGCTGTTAACTAATTATTATTAGTTTTCACTAATTGTTGTTAAGTTTTGCACCGGTGAGCACATAAAAAAAAATATAAGAAAAATGTGCACTCTTGCTGCTCGCTTTGTCTGCAATGTTCACCATATTTATTTTTTTTTTCCACAACTTAGTTTGTTCACAAAAAAAAATTATTCGCCACTATAGCTCCAATGTTCATATTGGGCCGAATCCACTTTATTGTTCACTTTTTTTTTCCGTCGCGCTTACTTTCGACTTTACTTTAAATTTCGACGCGTACCGAGCGATTTGCCCCACGGTGGGCCTATGCAGCTGTCCCGTTGGCGCGCGCTCATCCGACTCTCGGCTTATGCGTGTGAGCGTGTGCCTGTATGCGTGCACACACGCTAGCACGCTCGCCGCAAACTCGCTCGCTCAGCGAAACGTTTTATGGCTGTCCGTTAGTTTTCGAGTCTCTGCTTTGTCTTTTCTAGTTGTCCCCACTTGTCTGCCTGCACGTGTGCGTTTGTTGTTGACACCACTGTGGGACTTTCTATGCTCCCTTTTCCTAAGCCGCAGGCAGCTAACTACTCAGTTATTTTTGCCGTTTTGATTTTAACTCACTCTGGAGGCACTTTCATGGGCTTTTAGGCCACGATAGTGCCACGCCCTTTCACACCTAGGGTCCCTGCTCAGGCGCCACTTGTAAAGTAGCTTCTTGGCCGGGGTGATGACTCAGTCTTACCCAGGTCCACTCTACAAGAAATTTGTAGATTTGCCGAGACGCGAAGCTGAAAAGAAGGTTATGGAGCCGTCGGGATAACTGCGCCACAGAGTGGTTACTAGTTCTGTTAAGGAAAAAAAAAAAGGAAGCCGCCGGGATCGCTCCGCTGCGGTTAGGTTAGAGTTGGCCTGCGTGATGGGTGCTGTTGGGATCGCTCCGCGGCAAAACAAAAGCCTACAAATGCACAGTTCCTACACAGACAACGCAAACACTGTTTTCTTCTATGTACGTTCACTTCCGTTTTATTTGTTTTATTAACTTTCCTAGCCTTGCTGCACCGTCAACTCTAGGCTGTTCTTACCTAACCTGGCAGCTAACTCGCGGTCCCTAAACTCTGTCCTTCGTCACGTATGCACGTCCGATACTCACGCTTGCCGGTTCCAAAGTGAAGCTGCTGATCGGCGGCAGCAGCTCACGACCCTCTTTTCGCCCTTTTTGTCTTGCGGCGAAAATCCTCTCTCTGAGCGTGTCTCTCTTTAACTCCTAAAATCTCAACAGAGTTGCAATTCGATTGGGCTTGGAATCTTAATTTAGTACGCATGCTCTTAACTGATAAGTGACTTCATTTACTTCATTGTACTCTCATTATACTTAACCTATGGTAACAATATGATTATTAATTATTTAATTTTTCCTTATACTTAGCCTATGGCAACAATATGATTATTTATTTTTATGTTTGGGCGCGGGCCTCACTGTGACTCCGCGTCACACAGCATACCAACAGGACTGGGTGCAGTGTGCCCAGGTCAGGTTGCCCAGCCCGCTCGGCGACCACACAATCGCGGCTGTGTATCTCCCACCCAGGTATAACGCTAGGGAAAACGAACTAAATAATCGGTTGGAAAGCCTTGGCCCCAGATTTATTATTGGAGGCGATTTCAATGCCAAAGATTCCTGGTGGGGCTCGCGAACCAACAATCCCAAAGGAATAGCTCTTTTCCGTATCATTCAGAAAAAAGGAATCAACTGCCACTCGCCTGGCGTACCCACATACTGGCCCACGGATCGGCGCAAGATCCCTGACATATTAGACATTGCTATCTTAAATGGTATTGCCCCCCATAAAGTCCAAGGCAGCATCAACGAGAGCCTATTCTCCGACCACAGCGCTGTTACGCTACATATCAACACCCCGGTCGAGAAAACAGCGGCGAGCAAAAGGTTGATAAAAAACAACATGGACATAGATAGATACAAAACACGGCTGCAAACCAGGGTCAACCGTAACGTTGCACTTTCATCCGCCGACGACATTGACAGCGTAGTAGAATGCCTAACCCAGGAAATCCGTAATTCTGCTGTGATAGCTACCTTGAGAAACAGCTTCATCCCAGGAACACCAGCTAGAGACCTTTATCTTGGGACAGCCGAGGTAGCCGCTCTCGTTACGGAAAAGAGGCGTCTTCGGAGTAAATGGTTTTCTACCCGTAGCCCCTGGGATAAAAACCTCCTCAAAACGCCTAAAGGAGCTATTACAAAACTTAAGGAAGAGCGCCTTTGACAGGTTCCTCGAGGATCTCGAACCAGGAGACCCATCAAATAGACTATGGCACTCACACGCCATATTAAACGGCCTATTAGAAGGGCAGCTGCGGTCCGAAAAGCAAACGGGGACTGGCGCCGAAATGACCAAGAAAGAGCCGATGCCTTTGCAGAGCACCTTCATAAATCCTTCATGCCGTTTGATCGCTGCTCACTGGAGGACAAAGCGGTCACTATGCGTTTTTTGGAACTACCAAGTAAGGACGACACGCGGATCGCCACAGCATCCTTGGACACAGCATCCCTGGTTGCTCTGCTCAACCCAAAAAAGGCGCCAGGACACGATGGCATTGACGCAAGGGCGATAAAAATGCTTCCCAAAAATTGTATTCAGTTACTGACCAACGTATTTAACCGATGCTTTGAGATCGGACATTTCCCTTCTCCGTGGAAACGAACTGAGGTAATTTTAATACCAAAGCCTGGTAAGCCTGAGGCCATCCACTCCTCCTATCGTCCCATAATTTTACTGGCGACTCTCTCCAAAGAGTCTCTCGAAAGAGTCTTTTTGCGTAGAGTGATGCCAGTATTGGATTAGGCAGGCTTGATCCCAGATCATCAGGTTGGCTTCAGGCGCCTCCACGGAACACCGGAACAATGCCACAGGGTAGTGGAGCGAATAATGCAGGCGTTCGAAGAAAAACAGTACGGCTGTGCGTTCATGCTAGACGTAAAGCATGCCTTTTGATAGGGTATGGCACCCCGGTCTACTACATAAACTTAAGGCAAACTTACCAGCATCCTACTTTGAATTTCTTAAATGCTATATCTCCTGCAGACAGTTTTACACCAAGTGCGGTGACGCCACCTCGTCTATAAAGATCATCAGAGCCGGAGTGCCACAAGGCAGCGTTCTGCGACCACTACTATACACGGTGTACACAGCCGACATGCCTGTCAGCCCTCTTGGTCGCCACGTACGCCGATGATACTGATTTTCTATCAACGGCCAACACACCGCAGTACGCATCCTTAATCATGCAGCGTCAATTTGACACCCTGGTCAGCTGGCTGAAAAGGTGGAACATCGCTGTCAACCAGGAAAAGTCCACCCATACTACCTTCACACTGCGCAAAGAAAACTGCCCCCCAGTTTTCTTGGATAGATCTGTCATTCCTGTGGGCGCAACGCCCAATTATCTAGGCATGACCTTGGACAGACGGCTGACATGGCGCGAACATATTATGCGCAAAAGGAAACAGGCTGAGACTAAACTAAAACAATATTACTGGCTGATCGGCAGGCAGTCTAAGTTAAACCTCCACGTTATTAATTTACAGAACTATAATCAAGCCAACATGGACATACGGCATTCATCTTTGGGGTACCGCCTGCAAAAGCAACCTCAGCATGTTGCAGCGTTTCCAAAATAAAGCACTGCGAATTCTGTCCAATGCACATATTCTACATGACAATGCCACAATACACAGCCAGCTAGGTGTTCCGTGGGTGAACGAGGTAGTTGCCAAGCTGAGTAGTTGTTATATCACCAGATTACACAACCACCCAAACACCTGTTGGACAAAACCGGAACAACTAGACGATTGAAGAGAATACACCCCTCGATCTCCCCCAAAGAGTAGTATAACTCCCCCCTTCCACAGACAATTATACACGAAAGTGCAAAGTAAAGGGACAGATAATGCCACTGTGCTTTTTGCAGGTTTCCCTGTCGTTCCTACAAGGCAGCGCGTAGAAACAAAAACAACACTATTTCGGTTCTAATGTTGTTGTTGCATAGCCGAGTTTCGGCGCAAGTAGGTAGAAAAATGTTTAAAGAATGCGAGCAGGCCATGCCATTCAAATCAAAGGGTTACGCACACGGCGCATCAACATCATATACAATGACGTCACCTTTCATAGAATTTCATATCTTGTGCTGCTTAGAATAAATGTATTTCTATCTTTATAACGCACATTTAAGTAATTTATTAATAGGGTTTATAATAATACATGTATTTAAAAATGTACTTATTTACTGTACTTCCGTGCGAATATAGCGTTTTACACATGATGAAGTATGAATTTTAAATGATGTCGGTGAACGATGATTTATGAAAGTGATGTTTGAGCTTAAATCAGCACCATCTGTAAATGAATAAGACTTTAGTTTTCGTACATATGAATTAGCTTACATTCTACCAGCAAGTATACCGTTCCTTGCAAAAATTATTGAAAGAAAAACATGATCAGCTAATATTTGTTTAACTTGGCTTCAACAAAAATTATATATACTAGAAATAATTCAAGGTCAGCGCTCCAATTAAAATTTCGTCACGTCATTCGTTCCTCTGGATCTACTGTCTGGTCGGCCCACGCTGCACCATTAATAATTTGGATTTCCGAAGATCTTAATTTGAAGTCGCTGTTGTTTTCTTTAGACGATTTAATAACGAAGGATGTGCTGCCGTCTATAGACGTGGATGGCTTAGCAGGGTCCATTTTCACATTGGCGTTCCGAAGATATAGGTTATGTAGAAGCACTCGTGGTCACCAAAAGTCTACATATGAGCATTGTGGCTGTATGCGGGGCCATGCGTGCTTGTTGCTTCTTTCACAGTGAAATTTAAGCTGTTACTCTGGCCGTCAAGGTTACTTATGCCAACAGCATTCCGCCGAAATTTTCGCCTTTTCGTGGATAGAGAAAGTTCTTCTAGAATTCCACACTCGTGGTTGCAGACCCTAGAGGTGGACTTCACACCAGTGGCTATGGCCACACGGCCTAAACTTCGCCGGCTGTTATATTGGCCTACTGATCAGTATTCGGTTGGTGGTAAATTTCTTCCACGTGTCATTAGACGACCGGCCTTCTCAGCTTGAAAAAGATTACTTGATGTAGCTCTTAAGTGCACGTCTGCTTCGTAGTGCCGCCGGAATTAAAAAAGAAATCACGCCACGCGCTTTGGTTTGGTCTCAGCATCGGTATACAAAAAAAGCTCTCCAATCAACGGGATCCTTCCACTTAATTTGACATCTAGCGTTGCCACATCACCTGATTTACAATTTCTCTTACAAGTTAAGGTTGCCACTTAAATGTAAATTATTAAGAATCAGCTGATACTTTCTGACTACGTTAAAATAAGCAAAAATAATTTTCTTATTTTACAAGGTAGCCGTAACACGCTTTACCAACAATATTATCAGTTAACCATTTTTGTATTACAATTTATTTTTTATTTCTTATTACAATTAAAACAAACTGATAGAGCATGTTTTTCCTGTGCTCAAAACATGGGTGAACGGCAGAAAACCAGTCCGCATATGAACTAGCGTTTGTAGCAGAGATGCAAGACTCAACTATATATTTTTTTAAATAGGATATTTGAGGGCTTTAATCGAAAATTCACTTGAAAACGTTGAAGTGAATTTTTATAATTGAAAAAAAATTATCAGAAGGAGCTTTAAGCTTAAGACTCTGATATACAAAAGCCAGCATTTTTATGGAGTATCAAATACTCCGAGGAACATTGCATTTCCTTGCTTTCTTTTAAAAGATTAGCTCATATTTCACAGTCATACTTTTGCAATAGCCTGTACAAAAGATAAGCAGCACAATATCGCAAAGCATTCCGCATGTTGGCAATTGTTACTTCTAGATACTGATGCTGATGCCAATATTTTCATTGATATCATTTTTGTCATTATTATATTAAATTCAAATATTGTTGGTTTAGTATTTGTAGCTCCGCGAGACCTTATTAAATTAAATAAATTTCCTAGGGGGTCTTGGATTAGTTTGGAAGTAGCAAAAAAATAAACATTGGGGTTTTCCTGCCAACGACTTTCCGCTAAAGCAATTACGGATGAGATTGTTTTAATCATCCCTTTATTGCAAAGCACTTTCTGTGGGTATTTGATCTCTTTCAAATATAATATAATTTTTTTGGGGATTCCTATCAAACAAAACGTAACTATTAAGGCAATCGAAAAGTCTGTTAACGTTTTCAATAAACGTAGCCGTGGCTGCAGCCCTTTCTTTGCAATCGGAAAAGCCACCAGAATCAGTTACTGTTCGTATTGCAGCCGCGACACTATGGCAAAAAACCTGTGTGGCATATTTTACTTTAATTTTTTCGAAACAATTTGGGCTTATATGCTAGGAAGTCAATTTGGGGCAAAGACGCGTTAAATTTATTCTTTCGATTTCGAACAATTGTCTTATTATACGCCTCGAAACTACGCCATCTGGTGTAGTAAGATCGCGTGATATAATTATATTTCATAAGCTAAAGCTAAGATTCTTGAAATCAATACCCCACTTTTTGAAAGTCGCTCTATTATTAGAGCCTAGGTCACAAACAACGGAGTTTGAGAAAGTACAATTTTCAATTTTTTCCTTAAGAGCTTCATGTTTTATCCTATTTGCAGATTTCATTTTCAAATCCCTGAATCTCATCAAGTGATGCATTGTATTGCAGTCCTCGTTTAATTTTCCCCTCATATAAAACTAGAATAGCATCTTTTTCCCTTTCACTCATTTTGCTAACTTTGTCCTGTAAGTTAATTAAATCCCGGGGTCAAATTTTTAAACACCGCCCATCGAGAATACTTTTTTTTGAAGGAAGTTTTAAATTTAGGACGTCCCGTAAGTAATCGTACGTTTTAGACGAATTAAAGTTTATGTTTGTGTGACTGTCCTTTCCTCTTAAAGACATACCTCGTAATCGTGAGGCTTTTTTTTAAAAGAAAAACCCTTGTTTTTAACTTTTCGTTGCCTTCCTGTGTCTTCTTTAGATCAAGCATCATCTTATTATATTCGTTCCCATAATATGCCTCGTTTTGTTCTCTTTTTAAACAATTAGAACAAAATGACAAGCTTTCCGAAGCATTTAAATCTATTAAGACAGTGTGGCTGTCTAGGTATTTTTATAATTGTTTTGGGATTTCCCTGTTCATTCAGATTAGCGGCACACGAATACTACAAAGTGTTTTCAGACAAGTGTAATGTAAGAATTGCATTGCCCTTTAAACTAGCTTTGCCAAAATACAATACAAGATGGGATTGTTCACTTAGCTCCGTTCTTTGTCCACTCTTTTCTCTTATTTTTGGTTTTCACACGTACAGATTCAAATGTTTCATCTACACTTTTTGGCTCACCCATAGTCTTTGTTAATATTTAAAAATTCTATGAATTTTTGCACGTAGGTAATAGTTGAAAAAAACCACTGAAAGTCACTCGATAACACCGGTCGATCCCGAAGTTTACTGTCAACTAAACCAGTGTCTGTCCTGGAAACTGTCAGGAAGTCTAATTTTTAGAAGTTTTTTCAAACAGTTTTTTGGGTTTCCCAAATTTTATGACATTTGACTGGTGGTCATAAATATTTATTTAAGTAAAATTAAAATAATTTAAGTGATCAGTCACTTGACCTACATATGCAGGTGCAGGTGCTTGCCAAAAGTTTACCCTTTCGGCCCAACGGGCTGCTGCAGGTAATAAGAGGTTAACATTCATTCATCAATTCAAACTCAAAATCATAAAAAAGAAGGGCTCGCGTCAGACGCGTGTCAATAATGAAATTTTCTTTTGCGCCCATGATCTGCCCATTGACACATATTTGTGTGTTTGTGTCTGTGTGTACAGTTCGAAAATCAGAAATCCCAAAATATTGTCAAATTTGCATCGGACAGCCAGGCAGGCACCAACAGGCACACAAGCGCATAAATGCTTCTATTCATATACAAAATATGCAAGTATGCGTGAAAAGCAGTCCAAAAACTTTTAAATGCACACATGCCAACGCTTAGGTACCCTTACTAATAATAAAGAGCTGAAATTCAAAAATTTTGCATCGCCGTGGCAAACCATTTCATTATTTCATATTACTCGTCCCTTCAAAAGAATATTTTTGAGGTAAATTAAATTTTTGGTCATTTTTGTTTGTGCGGCCACATACACACACAAACATTTAAACGGTACATAGACAAATTGAAAGAGTAAACCCATTGAGCATTGAGTAATAAAGAGACAGAGGAGGCTTTTGGATCAAAAGCTCTTTTGCGAAACACTTTGTGTGCGATAGCGCGGTTGCAAACACAATTGAGTTTCACTCAATGACAAATTGCAAACACAACACCCCGCTGTCTACAGCTACTTCTGCCGTTGCCCAAAAACCAAAGACAACTTCAGAACATTTCCCATATGGACCAGCAATAACCATAATAAAAAAAAACGACTCGACAATGAAAAAGCACACCACAAATTCTGTCCCTGCTATCCCTTTTTGGTTAGAAGCTACACCCTATGATCTAAGCTTCTACACTCTTCTAACTCATTGTTGTGGTTTCTAAGCACTGCTATGCCTTTAATTCGCAAAGTCATGTCTTCTTCTTCTCCACTCGCTTTCAACTTGCAAGCAGCCCGGCAGATTTTTTAATTTTTCGATCAGCAAGGAACCCTTTCTCAAAATAGGGTATTTTAACTATTCATAAGTTCTGTAACCAAATACCACTAACATTCTCATATAAACATTTTTATCTAATCTCTGAGAAATATATAATATCGTATTTAGTGTGCAACTATTAGTACAATCAATAATAATTGCTCTCTTGAAACATTCTATACCATTTCTATAAATAAGGGTATCAATGCCTCGATGCGCCAAATAGTTGTTGGCAAAAAATATGCATGCATGTGTTTTCCAAGCCAAGGGGAAGTATATGAATTTGAGCAGATTGCAACATTCTGTTGCGCATGTGGCGTCACAGCCTAAGGCTTTTTGTGTGCGATCGTGGCGTACAATAAAGTAATACATTATTAAATACATGCATTTTTATAGAAGACCCTATTAATATATTACTTTAATGTACGTAATAAAGATAGAAATATATTCTAAGCATCGCAAGAAATGAAATTCTTTAAAATGTGACGTCATAGTATATGATGTTGACGCGCCCTATGCGTAACCCTTTGATTTGATTGGCATGGCATTCAAATTTTCTACCTACGGCTATGCAACAACAACCCAAATAGTGTTGTTGTTGTTTCTACGCGCCGCCTTGTTGGAACCACAGAGAAACCAGCAACAAACACAGTGGTATTATCTGTCCCTTTTCTTTGCACTGAGTTTCCTATGTCCTCATCATCGCGCAGAAACTTTTGAAGATCAAGACGGACGACGAAAAAAACAAATGGGTTTTCGTGCGCACTGTTGTTGTTTTGCGAGTGATTTGTTGTTGCTTCCTATAGTAAATGAGCTTTATTTTTGAGTTGGATTTTGCGTTTGCGGACCAACTCGATCTACCTCTCGGGATTTTTAAAACGGTAAAAAAAGCTCGGATTAAGCCTTCAGCTCTGTCTCTTTATTACTCAATGCCTTTTGCTACACGCGTCCACTCTTCTACCGTGGTTCTATGTCACTCCACTGTGGTCACTTTCACTCGGCTGTTAACTAATTATTATTAGTTTTCACTAATTGTTGTTAAGTTTTGCACCGGTGAGCACATAAAAAAAAATATAAGAAAAATGTGCACTCTTGCTGCTCGCTTTGTCTGCAATGTTCACCATATTTATTTTTTTTTCCACAACTTAGTTTGTTCACAAAAAAAAATTATTCGCCACTATAGCTCCAATGTTCATATTGGGCCGAATCCACTTTATTGTTCACTTTTTTTTTCCGTCGCGCTTACTTTCGACTTTACTTTAAATTTCGACGCGTACCGAGCGATTTGCCCTACGGTGGCCCTATGCAGCTGTCCCGTTGGCGCGCGCTTTGCCGACTCTCGGCTTATGCGTGTGAGCGTGTGCCTGTATGCGTGCACACACGCTAGCACGCTCAAAACCGCAAACTCGCTCGCTCAGCGAAACGTTTTATGGCTGTCCGTTAGTTTTCGAGTCTCTGCTTTGTCTTTTCTAGTTGTCCCCACTTGTCTGCCTGCACGTGTGCGTTTGTTGCTGACACCCCTGTGGGACTTTCTATGCTCCCTTTTCCTAAGCCGCAGGCAGCTAACTACTCAGTTATTTTTGCCGTTTTGATTTTAACTCACTCTGGAGGCACTTTCATGGGCAAAGATAGTGCCACGCCCTTTCACGCCTAGGGTCCCTGCTCTATTATCCTAATACCCCCCCTCTGGTGCAGCTTATCACGACATATCTTATAGCTAGTTAAACCTATTACAAATTTCTTTCCTAAGCTATTGTTCGCCTGGTCAGTCGTCTCCTGACCCTTCGGCCTCGTTGTAGTCATCTCCAGGTGGTCCACGATAGGCCTTCAGCTGGGCGATGTTCGCTACGCGCCTCTTCCGTTCGCCGTCGCGCGCTAAACGCCCGATATTGGGCGACACGAACGTAACGACCCGAAACGGGCCGTCGAACTTCGGCGCTAGCTTTGCCTCGAATCCGTCGGCAGCCTTTGACAACTGGTGTTGTCGTAGCCACACCTGCTCGTCCATTTTTTTGGCCGCCATTCCCGTCGTCGCAGATTGTAATGTCTTCCCTGGTCCTGGGAAGCACGCTGCAAGTTATGACGGTCGAACACCTCCCTCAGACGCTGGGCCTTTTCTCCTGGCGTTTGACGAACAGTGGCGGGCCCAGGCGTAACCTCGTCGTATAAAGCGGCTAGGAGACGAGGTTCGCGACCCCGTAGCAAGAAAGCGGGAGAAAATTCGGTCGAGTCCGCCACACTTGTATTCACCGCCAACGCTATCTCAGGTAGGACCTCGTCCCACGAGCTCTGGTGCCCTTCGATGAACTGGGCGATCATCGTCTTGACCGTCCGGTTCGTCCGCTCGGTAGGGTTCTCCTGGGGGCAGTATGGCGCCGTGTATTGCACCTCTACGCCGATCGAAGTCAAGAAGGCCTTGAATGTTCGGCTTGTAAACTGCACTCCGTTGTCGCACACAAACTTCCGGGGGACTCCGAATCGGCAAAGTATCCGTTACCGGAACGCCCTCTGCAAATGTTCCGCCGTCGCTCGCCTCAAAGGGACCAGTTCCACCCACTTGCTAAACGCATCGTGCTTCGAGCGTGGTAGCGGCCCCACGAAATCTGCGCATAATATGGGCCATGGTTCCGTCACCTGGCGCGTCAGCATTCGTCCTGCCGGTCTCACCTGTTCCACCTTGAACTTCTGACACACCTCGCAGCACCTCACATGTCGTGAGGAACATCCCTGGCCAGTAGTACCTCTGTACTAGTCGGGAAATCGTCTTCCTCACCCCTTGATGCCCTGCCGACGGGGCATTGTGGCACTCCTGCAGGACTCTCTGCCTCTGGTTACTGGCGACGCACAGTTTCCATGGCACGTAGTCCTCGTCGTCGGCTCTGTGTCCCAGGTGGGGATAAAGTTGGCCGTTCTCGACAGCATAGTCCGGATACTTTGCGGGCTCCTTGGCGAGTCTCTCCATCATACACGCGGTCCATTCACATGGGTGCTGCTCCTTCACGGCCTGACGACATGCCTCCAGTGGCCGCCGGGACAGTGCGTCGGCTACCACGTTCAACTTCCCCCGTCGGTACTGCACGTCGAACTGGAACTGCTGCAACTCTAAGGCCCATCGAGCTATCCTTCCAGATGGACTCTCTATGGAATTGAGCCATGTAAGTGCCATGTGGTCGGTAATGACGTCGAACCTGTACCCCTCCAAGTAACACCTCAACTTGCGGATTGACCAAACTATAGCCAGACATTCCTTCTCCGTGGCTGAGTAGTTGGTCTCTGCCTTCAGAAGTTTCCTACTGACGTAAGCGATGACCCGCTCCTCCTCGTCGATGGTCTGTGTCAGGACAGCGCCGAGACCGTAATCGCTCGCATCCGCTTGCAGCACGAATTTCTTGCTGAAATCCGGGCAAGCGAGGATCGGCGCGGTTGTGAGTCGCTCCTTGAGTTGCTCCAGAGCCTCCTGCTGTTCCACGCCCCACGACCATACATTTCCCTTCTTCAAGAGAGCGGTCATCGGCTGCACCACCGACGCGAAATTGGGGACGAAGCGTCTATACCACGATGCCATCCCAAGGCACTGACGCAGCTCCTTGCAGTTCGATGGGGCCGTCAGCCTCTGGATCGCGAGCACCTTTGAGGGTCCGTCCGTATTCCTTCGCCGCGCACTACGTGTCCTAAATATACCAGCTCCTTCCGGAAGAACCGGCATTTCTCTATGTTGAGCTTTAGGTTCGCTTCCCTCAGTCATCGGAACACCTCTCTCAGGTTGGCTACGTGCTGTTCCTTGGTTGCGCCTATGACGATGATGTCGTCCAGGTAGGCGAAAGCGTGGGGCTCCATTTCCGGCCCTATCACCGAATCCAGTGCTCTCTGGAACGTGGCGCAGGCCGAGTGCAGACCAAAGGGCATCACCTTCCACTGGTATAGTCCCCGTACTGGAACTGTGAACGCGGTATACAGCCTGTACCCTTCCTCCATGGGGATCTGCCAGTATCCTTGCTTCAGATCCAGCGTCGATATGTAGCGCTGGTTTACCCGGGGTACTGGGTATGCGTCCGGGATCGAATGTGCGTTGAGCTGCCTATAGTCGATGCACATTCGCCATTCCCCTGTTTTCTTTTTCACCAGCATGATTGGCGCACTGTACGGGCTTCGGGACGGCTCGATGACTCCCGTCCGGAGCAATTCCTCCACTTGCTTGTCGATGACTTGTTGCATCGCTGGGTTCCTCGGGTAGTACCTCTGCTTGATGGGCTCGTTGTCCTTCATTACGATCCGATGGCTAGCTATGTGGGACACGCCTTTCAACCCTTCGAATCGCGCCAACTCTGCCTCCAGAAGCACCTGTAGGCTGGGCTCCAAGTCTGCTGGCCAGATTTCCTCGCTACTAGGACTCTCCTCTCCAGACCCTTTACCACTACTAGCCTCGTGACTAGTTCTCGCGGCTAGCGACTCCTTCTAAGGTGCGAGGTTGATCCTCCTGCCCGTTTGGATCTAGCCACCCTCCCCAGCTTCGCGCTCTTAGGTCCTGATCCACACATAAGCCCTGAATCCCTATCTCTGCTGACCTCCGTCGTCGCCTGTCCTTTTACCCTAACCCCTGTCGAGTCCTCCTTACGGTTCTGCTTCTGATCCTTTCCTGGCGATCTAGACAACTCGCTGTCCGACCATACCGCCGCTGGTACCCTGGACATACCCTTATCGTCCGACCGCACCTTCACTGGCACCCTGGACATTCGATCGTGCCTCCGGGATTCTCTCCGCGGGACGGACCGCTCCCCCTGCCGAATACCTAACCTTGCCTCCGGGATCCGCTCCACAGGGCAGCCAGTCGCCCCTTTCCTAATTTTTCATCTCTCCGGCGTCTCTAACGTCATCTCGCTGTCCCCGCAACGAATCGTCGTACCTATCGCTCGGAGAAAGTCCATACCTAGGATCACTTGGTCTAGCATCGGCTTCATGAATAGTAGCGGCAGGCTTATCGTACGCCCCGCTAAACTTACTCCCGCGTGCAGCATCCGCGCGACGTATAATCTTGACCCGTCCGCCAGCCGTATCCTCGTTTGTACTTCCCTAATTTCCACGTCATTCGCTACCTTTGCCGCGCAGGCACCACTGATGAACGATCGAGTGGCGCCAGTGTCGATTGTCGCCGCGTAGTCCTCTCCACCGATCTTGATCGTCGCGACGACACGACCCCCCTCGACTCGCAAAATATCTACTGCCTCCGGGCTCCGCTGACATCGCTTTCCATCCGCTCCCGGTCCGGATGGTGCCTCTGTCCGTTTCCCTGAGCCGGTCGTCTACAGCATTCCTGGCTGCTCACCCCCCTGGTTCCGCATTGCGCACAAAAGACTACCTGCGGGTTGGCACCGGTAATACTGGCGATGTGGCTACCCTGAACGTCGCCTGTCCTTGCCCCTCGCCTAGATACGTGCCTATGCTATTACCTAATCGAGATCGTGAACCCGGGGGATACTGTTGACCCTGCTGTTTTATACCCTCATACTCGACCGCTAATTGTATGAGCTTCGACAGCGACGCGAAATCTTGCCTCCACACATACAATTTATACTCTGGGGCTGCGTTGTCATATATTCTCGCCAATTCTCGCTCCGGGCCATAGCCAGCGTGGTGCATCAGCGCCCTGATGTCCACCACATACTGCTTGAATCCTTCGCCCTCTCGTTGACGGAGAGCCCGGATTTCATCTTCTAACAGTTCAAAATATCGCGGAGGCAAAAAGAAATCCAAAAATCCCTCCTTAAACTCGTTCCATGACACCTCTCTTAGCCCACTTGTCATGAACCAGCGAGCGGCTTCGCCGATCATGACCTCGTTCATTGCCCGGGGTAACCTATGGGTGTCAATTTCATAAGATATGGCCCGATCTTCGATGGCCTCTACGAAGGACAGCGGATCAGCCTGCCCATCGAAGCGTATACCCCACTTCCTGACCTCAGGTTCGAGCTGGGCCTTGTGCTCCGGGGTCCTCGTATATTGGGCCTGCAACTCGGCTAGCCGAGTTTGCATTATTTTGGCGGAATGCGAACCCCCGGACACGAAGCTTGCCAAACGACGACGCCTCCAGTTCCTCCTTTCGTCGCGAATGGATCCACTGTACGCCCACCCCTGGATTCTGACACTCACCCGTATCCATCCTTTTGCTGCGGTTCCCTTTTCCTCTTCTGGTCCACGTGACTCCGTTCAGATATCCAGTCTTCCTCGACCGCTTCGTTTCAATTACTTCCTTCTGGTTTTCCCGAATTTATTTTTATTGTCTTTGTTTATGATTATCTATAATTATTTTATTTGGTTTTGATTTATTTCCGTTTATTTAAATCACGTTAATTTTTAATTTATTTTATTTCAATTTGTTTTATTTTTATTTATTTTATATTCATTTATTTTGATTTTAATTAATTTTGTTTTAAGAAATTTTGTTTTAATAAATTTTATTTTAATTGATTTTATTTTAATTAATTTTATTTTAATTAATTTTACGTTAATTAATTTTTATTTAATTAATTTTAATTTTTTTTAATTAATTTTTATTTTTATTAATTTTATTTTAATTATTTTTTTAATTTATTATTAATAAATTTTTTATTTTAATTATTTTTTTTTTGTTTCGTTTTAATTCGTTTTATTTAGTTTGTTTTATTTTAATTAATTTTATTTTAGTTGGTTTTATTTTAATGAATTTTATTTAACTTTATTTTATCCGCACAAAAAATAGTCGCACTTTTAGTTGACCACCCTAACAAGTGACGCTGCGTACCGGCCTCGGCCCACGGTACCCTTTTGTTCATTGAGTAATAAGGAAACAGAGGAGGCTTTTGGATCAAAAGCTCTTTTTCGAAACACTTTGTGTGCGATAGCGCGGTTGCAAACACAATTGAGTATAACTCAATGACAAATTGCAAGCACAACACTCGGCTGTCTATAGCTACTTCTGCCGTTGCCCAAAAATAAAAGACAACTTCAGAACATTTCCCATATGAACCAACAACAACCATAATCAAAACAAACGACTCGACAATGAAAAAAGCACACCCCAAATTCTGTCCCTGCTATCCCTTTTTGGTTTGAAGCTACAGCCTATGATCTAAGCTTCTACACTCTTCTAACTCATTGTTGTGGTTTCTAAGCACTGCTATGCCTTTAATTCGCAAAGTTATGTCTTCTTCTTCTCCACTCGCTTTCAACTTGCAAGCAGCCCGGCAGATTTTATAATTTTTCATTTTTCGATCAGCAAGGCACCCTTTCTCAAAATAGGGTAATTTAACTATTCATAAGTTCTGTAACCAAATACCACTAACCTTCTCATACACACATTTTTATCTAATCTCTGAGAAATATATAATATCGTATTTAGTGTGCAACTATTAGTACAATCAATAATAATTGTTTTCTTTAAACATTCTATACAATTTCTATAAATAAGGGTATCAATGCCTCGATGCGCCAAATAGTTGTTGGCAAAAAATATGCATGCATGTGTTTTCCAAGCCAAGGGGAAGTATATGAATTTGAGCAGATTGCAACATTCTGTTGCGCATGTGACGTCACAGGCTAGCGCTTTTTGTGTGCAATCGTGGCGTACAATAAAGTAATACATTATTAAATACATGCATTTTTATAGAAGACCCTATTAATATATTACTTTAATGTACGTAATAAAGATAGAAATATATTCTAAGCATCGCAAGAAATGAAATTCTTTAAAATGTGACGTCATAGTATATGATGTTGACGCGCCCTATGCGTAACCCTTTGATTTGATTGGCATGGCATTCAAATTTTCTACCTACGGCTATGCAACAACAACCCAAATAGTGTTGTTGTTGTTTCTACGCGCCGCCTTGTTGGAACCACAGAGAAACCAGCAACAAACACAGTGGTATTATCTGTCCCTTTTCTTTGCACTGAGTTTCCTATGTCCTCATCATCGCGCAGAAACTTTTGAAGATCAAGACGGACGACGAAAAAAACAAATGGGTTTTCGTGCGCACTGTTGTTGTTTTGCGAGTGATTTGTTGTTGCTTCCTATAGTAAATGAGCTTTATTTTTGAGTTGGATTTTGCGTTTGCGGACCAACTCGATCTACCTCTCGGGATTTTTAAAACGGTAAAAAAAGCTCGGATTAAGCCTTCAGCTCTGTCTCTTTATTACTCAATGCCTTTTGCTACACGCGTCCACTCTTCTACCGTGGTTCTATGTCACTCCACTGTGGTCACTTTCACTCGGCTGTTAACTAATTATTATTAGTTTTCACTAATTGTTGTTAAGTTTTGCACCGGTGAGCACATAAAAAAAAATATAAGAAAAATGTGCACTCTTGCTGCTCGCTTTGTCTGCAATGTTCACCATATTTTTTTTTTTTCCACAACTTAGTTTGTTCACAAAAAAAAAATTATTCGCCACTATAGCTCCAATGTTCATATTGGGCCGAATCCACTTTATTGTTCACTTTTTTTTTCCGTCGCGCTTACTTTCGACTTTACTTTAAATTTCGACGCGTACCGAGCGATTTGCCCCACGGTGGGCCTATGCAGCTGTCCCGTTGGCGCGCGCTCTGCCGACTCTCGGCTTATGCGTGTGACTGTATGCGTGCACACACGCTAGCACGCTCGCCGTAAACTCGCTCGCTTAGCGAAACGTTTTATGGCTGTCCGTTAGTTTTCGAGTCTCTGCTTTGTCTTTTCTAGTTGTCCCCACTTGTCTGCCTGCACGTGTGCGTTTGTTGTTGACACCACTGTGGGACTTTCTATGCTCCCTTTTCCTAAGCCGCAGGCAGCTAACTACTCAGTTATTTTTGCCGTTTTGATTTTAACTCACTCTGGAGGCACTTTCATGGGCTTTTAGGCCACGATAGTGCCACGCCCTTTCACACCTAGGGTCCCTGCTCAGGCGCCACTTGTAAAGTAGTTTCTTGGCCGGGGTGATGACTCAGTCTTACCCAGGTCCACTCTACAAGAAATTTGTAGATTTGCCGAGACGCGAAGCTGAAAAGAAGGTTATGGAGCCGTCGGGATAACTGCGCCACAGAGTGGTTACTAGTTCTGTTAAGGAAAAAAAAAAAGGAAGCCGCCGGGATCGCTCCGCTGCGGTTAGGTTAGAGTTGGCCTGCGTGATGGGTGCTGTTGGGATCGCTCCGCGGCAAAACAAAAGCCTACAAATGCACAGTTCCTACACAGACAACGCAAACACTGTTTTCTTCTATGTACGTTCACTTCCGTTTTATTTGTTTTATTAACTTTCCTAGCCTTGCTGCACCGTCAACTCTAGGCTGTTCTTACCTAACCTGGCAGCTAACTCGCGGTCCCTAAACTCTGTCCTTCGTCACGTATGCACGTCCGATACTCACGCTTGCCGGTTCCAAAGTGAAGCTGCTGATCGGCGGCAGCAGCTCACGACCCTCTTTTCGCCCTTTTTGTCTTGCGGCGAAAATCCTCTCTCTGAGCGTGTCTCTCTTTAACTCCTAAAATCTCAACAGAGTTGCAATTCGATTGGGCTTGGAATCTTAATTTAGTACGCATGCTCTTAACTGATAAGTGACTTCATTTACTTCATTGTACTCTCATTATACTTAACCTATGGTAACAATATGATTATTAATTATTTAATTTTTCCTTATACTTAGCCTATGGCAACAATATGATTATTTATTTTTATGTTTGGGCGCGGGCCTCACTGTGACTCCGCGTCACACAGCATACCAACAGGACTGGGTGCAGTGTGCCCAGGTCAGGTTGCCCAGCCGCTCGGCGACCACACAATCGCGGCTGTGTATCTCCCACCCAGGTATAACGCTAGGGAAAACGAACTAAATAATCGGTTGGAAAGCCTTGGCCCCAGATTTATTATTGGAGGCGATTTCAATGCCAAAGATTCCTGGTGGGGCTCGCGAACCAACAATCCCAAAGGACAAGCTCTTTTCCGTATCATTCAGAAAAAAGGACTCAACTGCCACTCGCCTGGCGTACCCACATACTGGCCCACGGATCGGCGCAAGATCCCTGACATATTAGACATTGCTATCTTAAATGGTATTGCCCCCCATAAAGTCCAAGGCAGCATCAACGAGAGCCTATTCTCCGACCACAGCGCTGTTACGCTACATATCAACACCCCGGTCGAGAAAACAGCGGCGAGCAAAAGGTTGATAAAAAACAACATGGACATAGATAGATACAAAACACGGCTGCAAACCAGGGTCAACCGTAACGTTGCACTTTCATCCGCCGACGACATTGACAGCGTAGTAGAATGCCTAACCCAGGAAATCCGTAATTCTGCTGTGATAGCTACCTTGAGAAACAGCTTCATCCCAGGAACACCAGCTAGAGACCTTTATCTTGGGACAGCCGAGGTAGCCGCTCTCGTTACGGAAAAGAGGCGTCTTCGGAGTAAATGGTTTTCTACCCGTAGCCCCTGGGATAAAAACCTCCTCAAAACGCCTAAAGGAGCTATTACAAAACTTAAGGAAGAGCGCCTTTGACAGGTTCCTCGAGGATCTCGAACCAGGAGACCCATCAAATAGACTATGGCACTCACACGCCATATTAAACGGCCTATTAGAAGGGCAGCTGCGGTCCGAAAAGCAAACGGGGACTGGCGCCGAAATGACCAAGAAAGAGCCGATGCCTTTGCAGAGCACCTTCATAAATCCTTCATGCCGTTTGATCGCTGCTCACTGGAGGACAAAGCGGTCACTATGCGTTTTTTGGAACTACCAAGTAAGGACGACACACGGATCGCCACAGCATCCCTGGACGAGATTGAGAACGATTGAGAATGCTCTGCTCAACCCAAAAAAGGCGCCAGGACACGATGGCATTGACGCAAGGGCGATAAAAATGCTTCCCAAAAATTGTATTCAGTTACTGACCAACGTATTTAACCGATGCTTTGAGATCGGACATTTCCCTTCTCCGTGGAAACGAGCTGAGGTAATTTTATACCAAAGCCTGGTAAGCCTGAGGCCATCCTCTCCTCCAAAGAGTCTCTCGAAAGAGTCTTATTGTATTGGATGAGGCAGGCTTGATCCTAGATCATCAGTTTGGCTTCAGGCGCCTCCACGGAGCACCGGAACAATGCCACAGGGTAGTGGAGCGAATAATGCAGGCGTTGGAAGAAAAACAGTACGGCTGTGCGTTCATGCTAGACGTAAAGCATGCCTTTGATAGGGTATGGCACCCCGGTCTACTACATAAACTTAAGGCAAACTTACCAACATCCTACTTTGAATTTATTAAATGCTATATCTCCTGCAGACAGTTTTACACCAAGTGCGGTGACGCCACCTCGTCTATAAAGATCATCAGAGCCGGAGTGCCACAAGGCAGCGTTCTGCGACCACTACTATACACGGTGTACACAGCCGACATGCCTGTCAGCCCGGACCAGAACCTCTTGGTCGCCACGTACGCCGATGATACTGATTTTCTATCAACGGCCAACATACCGCAGTACGCATCTTTAAGCATGCAGCGTCAATTGGACTCCCTGGTCAGCTGGCTGAAAAGGTGGAACATCGCTGTCATCCAGGAAAAGTCCACTCATACTACCTTTACACTGCGCAAAGAAAACTGCCCCCCAGTTTTCTTGGATAGATCTGTCATTCCTGTGGGCACAACGCCCAATTATCTAGGCATGACCTTGGACAGACGGCTGACATGGCGCGAACATATTATGCGCAAAAGGAAACAGGCTGAGACTAAACTAAAACAATATTACTGGCTGATCGGCAGGCAGTCTAAGTTAAACCTCCACGTAAAGTTATTAATTTACAGAACTATAATCAAGCCAACATGGACATACGGCATTCATCTTTGGGGTACCGCCTGCAAAAGCAACCTCAGCATGTTGCAGCGTTTCCAAAATAAAGCACTGCGAATTCTGTCCAATGCACATATTCTACATGACAATGCCACAATACACAGCCAGCTAGGTGTTCCGTGGGTGAACGAGGTAGTTGCCAAGCTGAGTAGTTGTTATATCACCAGATTACACAACCACCCAAACACCTGTTGGACAAAACCGGAACAACTAGACGACTGAAGAGAATACACCCCCTCGATCTCCCACAAAGAGTAGTTTAACTCCCCCCTTCCACAGACAATTATACACGAAAGTGCAAAGAAAAGGGACAGATAATGCCACTGTGGTTTTTGCAGGTTTCCCTGTCGTTCCTACAAGGCAGCGCGTAGAAACAACAACAACACTATTTGGGTTCTAATGTTGTTGTTGCATAGCCGAGTTTCGGCGCAAGTAGGTAGAAAAATGTTTAAAGAATGCGAGCAGGCCATGCCATTCAAATCAAAGGGTTACGCACACGGCGCGTCAACATCATATACTATGACGTCACCTTTCATAGAATTTCATATCTTGTGCTGCTTAGAATATATGTATTTCTATCTTTAGAACGCACATTTAAGTAATTTCTTAATAGGGTTTATAATAATACATGTATTTAAAAATGTACTATTTTACTGTACGCAATAATCGCAAACAAAAGGCCCTAGCCTGTGACGTCACATGCCTAACAGAATGTTGCAATCTTCTTAAATTCATATACTTCCCTTGGGTTGGAAAACACATACATGCATATTTCTTTTACCAATATGTGGGAGATGAAACACACATGCCAACAACTATTTGGCGCGTCGAGGCATTGATACCCTTATACATAGAAATGGTATAGAATGTTTAAAGTATTGATTGCACTAATAGTTGCACACTAAATACGAAATTATATTTTTCTCAGACATTGGGTCAAATGGTACTTGGTTACAGAACTTATGAATAGTTAAAATACCCTATTTTGAGAAAGGGTGCCTTGCTGATCGAAAAATGAAAAAATATAAAATTTGCCTGGCTGCTTGCAAGTTGAAAGCGATTGGAGAAGAAGAAGGTATGACTTTGGCAGTTTGGGAATTATAGGCATAGCAGTGCTTAGAAACCACAACAATGAGTTAGAAGAGTGTAGAAGCTTAGATCATAGGCTGTAGCCTCAAACCAACAAAGGATAGCAGGGGCAGAATTTGTGGTGTGCTTTTTTCATTGTCGAGTCGTTTGATTTAATTATGGTTGCTGTTGGTTCATATGGGAAATGTTCTGAAGTTGTCTTGTGATTTTGGGCAACGGCAGAAGTAGCTGTAGACACCCTGAGTAGTTGGGTTTGCAATTTGTGTTTGCAGCCTCGCAATCTTGCTTCACATTTTTTTAAAAAGAGCTTTTGATCCAAAAGCCTCCTCTGTATCTGTTTATTACTCTATGTCTCGAACCCAAACAAAAACGAAGGAAACTTTCGACCAGCCGCACTGAATACGCTTGTCCCCGTCATTAGTACTGGTTGTCCAGTCTATATGCTATTTGGTTAGTGGTACTGTGTAACAGGTCTGTACTGAGGATGTTCCTTTCGTACTCTTCGAAGAGCTGAGTACTGTGTCACTGTCCTGTACTCAGGTTGTTACTTTAATACTAATCGAAGAGCTGAGTACTGTGTAACAGGTCTTTACTCAGGTTGTTCCTTTCGTACTGGCTACAAGCCTAAGCACTATGAAACTGATGTGTACTTGGCTGTTATTTAAAAACTTGCAACTATACGGCCTCACTCACAAAAACCGTAAAACATTTTTTTTTAATTTGAAATTTGGTCCCTATTTAAGGATGTCGACGACAAATTCGCAAAATGCAACATATGCAATGAAAAGTAGTTCTACAAGACATCAACTAGTAATTTGCACGAACACATTATGCGCAAGCATGCAACATGTGTTGTGCCAAAAAAAGGTACGTACTTGCGCACATGTTTATTTTGTTTACTTATTATTATAAAAGCATTTTCGAAAATATATTTATTAGAAGTAAATTTGTTACAGCAAATCCTGCGATCGATTTGATTCGAATCAATGAAAATGATTCGGAAAACAAGGAAGAAGAAGATTGTGCAGAGCAAGAACAAATGTGTCGTCAACCAACAATTAAAACTCTATTTGGTGCTCAAGAGCTTACGCCAAAGCAAAGGTAATATATAGACACAATTTTATGCCAAATGTTTTACAAAGACTTGCAGCCATTCAGTATGTTGGACGAACAAGGATTTCGCAAACTTATTGCTGTGCTTAATCTTAAATATGAGCTGCCAAGTCGCCATAAAATGTCGCGCGCCATGATTCCAGCTGTTTATGAAGAGTGTAAGCTAAGAGTCCAAAAATTTCTTGCCAATGAGGAGTTCTTTAGCCTGACTACAGACTGCTGGACGTCCCGTACCAATCAAAGTTTTATTGGAATCACTGTTCACTTTTTGAATAAAAGCTTTAAATTGAAATCAGTGATGCTTGAATGTGAAGCACATACTGCGATCAATCTGGCAGAAGCTTTGGAAAATATTACCAAGACTTGGAATATTTTTGATAAAATTGTATTTGTCGTGTCGGACAATGCATCAAATATAAAAAAGAGCAATTATTGACCATGTAAAATTGAAACATTTTGGTTGTTTGGCGCACTCATTCAACTAAAAAATGAGACTGTGTAAGACATTATTGATCATGTCAAACGCATCGTAAGCCATTTTTAAACAAGTAAGAGGTTCTAGTTGGGAGCTCCCGACTAGGGGATACCCTGAACCCTCTTATTCTTATATACACCAAATGCAGCTCGCTTGCTTTAGTAGTAATCATAATAAAAAAAAAAAACGTTCCCTTGGCAGGGTTCGAACTCGCAACTGACCGCATTACTTGCTTCCGCCTCTACGCAGCAGCCACACCAATAATTACCTCTTAATGAGAAAAAAGCGAATGAAAATAGCAGCACAGAAAACAATACAATCGCAATTGCAGTGATGTTGATAGAATTCAAAGAAGACGCGCATGAATGTGTGTGTGTACATGGATACAGAAATTCTTGGAATTTGCGCTTGCTACTGCACGTGTTTGCAGGCCAAAGCACATTTTCTTTCGTGTTTCTTAACCGATCTTGATACAATTTTCAATAGTAGATCTTATTGTACTATAAAATGTTCTCAAAATGACAATTGCATATATATTGTGGCTTAAATTGATGGGCAATACTAGTTGGATAATTAACTTAATTTATAGCTTTTAGCTGGTAGCGCGGAGGTGGCGATAGCTATAAAATGAAAAATACTTGATATATGTATACAGTTGCGAACAAAATAATAGCACCACTACAACACATTTTGTATTTGATAAAAAAAATGCAATTACTGTTGCGATTTTTTTAAATCTTTATTTTTTTATATTGTTTAGTATTCCCCATAAACAAAAAAAGTGTTACCGTTCTTCAAATTTCGGTCTATATATTTTTTTTGGGGATTTTAAGAAAAAAGACCCAAAAAACAGCGAATAAAAAAATAGCACCACTAGCACCACTAGCTTTTTTTTGTGTAAAACCCATGTTTCGCGGAATTGCCTTTGTAGAAAGCACGTATTTATTAGTTTTAACTAAGATTTCACTGTTTCTATCATAAAAGTTAATAATAATTATTACAATGGGACGTGGAAAGCAATGCACTGCGGAAAAGCGCGATCTTATCAAAAAATTGATATTGGACGGAAAACTTACAGCGAAGTTGGTCAATTTGTAGGATGCTCCATTAAAATGATTAAAAACGCCTTAAACTATGAAGAAAAAACTGAAACACGCGGACGAAATAGATCTATGTCCCCTCTTCATGTCAAAAGACTGATTCGTCAGAGCAAGAAGGATCCCTTTAAGCCTGCTACCGAGCTTAAAATGGAGCTTTAAATAAATGCGACTGTCCAAAAAGTTCGCACATAAGAGTCGTCCCTTTCTAAAAATGTGCTTAACGTTTCCTTAACGTTAAAAATGTGAGTTGGGCGACTATTTGAAAATTGCTTGTAGTGGTGGTGCTATTATTTTTTTCACAGCTGTATATACTATTCTAGAAGCTACATGTCAAGCTTGGTGACTGGCTCATATTATTTACCAAAATTGCTCAAAAACAGGATTTCGATATCGTTTTTATCGATTACTCGGAAACGGGGCAAGTTATCGAATATCGAACCCGATCTGCGCGGGGACTAGGAGGACCTACAGCTAAAATTTCAAGTCTCTAGCTCTTATAGGTTCTGAGATCCTTGCGTTCATACATACGGACAGACGGACGGACAGTCGGACAGACAGACGGACAAGGCTAAATCGATTCGGCTGTTGATGCTGATCAAGAATATATATACTTTTTGGGGTCGGAGATGCTTCCTTCTGCCTGTTACATACATATACACAAATACATTATACCCTTTTTACCCATTGTCAATGGGTTAAGGGTATAAAAAGCACTACAGCAAACAACAAATTCTTGGCCTACCAGCGGTACGCCAAAATCGAGATATTGCTTTCAATACAGAACATTGAAACCAAGTGGAATTCCACATATTTACATATATACTGGAACGTTTTTTAAAGACATTATGTTGTTTCTTTTGTATTTAGTTTTATGTATTAATATCTTATCTTTATTATATTAATATCTTACATTTTCGTCCTAAAGACTGAGGATGCTGCGAAAAAAGCAGTATGAAAAGGCGACTGGGTGGCTTGCAGCAAAGTAACACGTAAGCAACTGCAATATCTTTAGATCCAAAATATAAAACTATTTATGTCAAGGATCCGAGCACGGCCGAGAGAGTAAAATCTACTCTGGCCAAACTGTTTAATGCAACTCGAAAGAGGTTTTATATAGTCTCTTCAGCTCAATTCCACAGGCGCCCGGGCCAAAAAAGTCACCTCTTTCAAAAGCGGATATTGAAATCGATCGTTATTTGGAAGAGGATTTTTTGCCACTTGTCATTCGCACGTTTGCTCTTAGATATGAATCCATATGCCTGTCATAAAACCCCTTAAGCCAAAATTTGTACACTGTCAAAAAATACATAAAAGGATCACTTGCCTTTTTTTCAATATCAAAGAGCAAGCGAGCGGCAAGTGCGGTTCACCTGTTTTCGTTGACTGTTCACAAATTTGTGCCTTACGCGGCCGCAAGCCCACCGCAGGCATGCCAAAAAAAAACAAAGATCGTGCAAGTCGACCAAATTTACGCACTCATTGATGCAAATATCTCTGTCTCACGACAAACCCATTGAGTAATAAAGAGACAGAGGAGGCTTTTGGATCAAAAGCTCTTTTTCGAAACACTTCGAGCGCGATAGCGAGGTTGCAAACAAAAATTGCAAACACAACACCCGCCTGTCTACAGCTACTTCTGCCGTTGCCCAAAAATCAAAGACAACTTCAGAACATTTCCCATATGAACCAACAGCAACGACAATCAAAACAAACGATTCGATAATGAAAAAGCACACCACAAATTCTGTCCCTGCTATCCCTTTTTGGTTTGAAGCTACAGCCTATGATCTAAGCTTCTACACTCTTCTAACTCATTGTTGTGGTTTCTAAGCACTGCTATGCCTTTAATTCGCAAACTCCCAAAGTCATATCTTCTTCTTCTCCAATCGCTTTCAACTTGCAAGCAGCCAGGCAAATTTTATAATTTTTCATTTTTCGATCAGCAAGGCACCCTTTCTCAAAATAGGGTATTTTAACTGTTTATAAATTCTGTAACCAAGTTCTACCAACCTTCTTAGATACACATATTTGACCCAATGTCTTTATAATTTCGTATTTAGTGTGCAACTATTAGTGCAATCAATACTTTAAACATTCTATACCATTTCTATGTATAAGGGTATCAATGCCTCGACGCGCCAAATAGTTGTTGGCATGTGTGTCTCATCTCACACATATTGGTAAAAAATATGCATGCATGTGTCTACCAAGCCAAGGAAAGTAAATGAATTTGAGAAGATTGCAACATTCTGTTTCGCACATGATGTCACAGGCTAGCGCTTTTTGTGTGCGATCGTGGCGTACAATAAAGTAATACATTATTAAATACATGCATTTTTATAATTTGTTTTGCAAGTGATTTGTTGTTGCTTCCTATGGTAAATGAGCTTTATTTTTGAGTTTTATTTTGCATTTGCGGACCAACTCGATCTACCACGCGCGATTTTTAAAACGGTTAGTCTTCAGCTCTGTGAGTCTTCAGCTCTGTCTCTTTATTACTCAATGCGACAAACCCTTGATCGGCTCATTAGCACACATTTGTGTGTGTGTGTACAGCTCGAAATTCAGAAATGCCGAAAACTTCAAATCTTGTCAAATTTAAGCGAAAAGGCAGGCGCAAGAAAAGTGTGTAAGTGTGCGAGCTTGGCCGGCACAAAAAGTTATCATACACACATGCCAACGTTCAGATACCCTTACCCTTACAACAAGCATGGAAAATAGCAATTTTGCACATGAACAGGCCAAACCCTTTTATAATATCACACGACTACTCCCTCGAAAAAGTGTGCGTGTGCACAAGTAGCAAGTCGCAAAAATAGAACATTTTTCATTTTTGGTCTTTTCTTTAAATTTTTCGACAAGCCGACGATGAATTACCCTTGCGGAAATATGACTTAGTTTTTTTTTTATTTTAATCAAAACAGGTTCCAAAAGTAAACAAAAATAATAGAATATAAAATATAAATATTTCATTTGGGTCATTTAAGTTTTTATTAAATGAAAATATATCAGATTCTGCTCATTATGCCTGACTGGACGAAGAAATACAAGATAGAACATTTGAATATGTGTGCCTTTTGCTACCACAGGCACAAAGGGCACGCAATTGACTATGCAGTGAGAAAGAGATGCACATTGAGTGGGAGCGAGGCACACTCTGCACATGCATACGCACATATGATTTGGGCTGTAAGGATTGAAAACTAACATACATACATATATTATAGCGAGATGCGGCTTCATACTGAACGTTCGGCTTTCGAGGCCGGCGTGCGGCTGCCACTCTCAGCAGTCTTACTCCATCTGGGCAAACTGAAATGTGCGCGGGCACCCATGGGGCTCAGTCGATGCGATTTATCGTGTTAAGATTATTCTGCTGTTTGACATATCTATGCATTGTATGGTTAGTGGTATTACTTACAGAAACATGAAGGCTCAGATGAAGCCGAAATGTCACATGCCCCTCTGCATAGACAAGGAAGATAGAGGATCAATTTTTCAGCTACAAAATAGAAGTAAAAACATTAAGTAAAATTATGAGTCAGCTTATAAGCATGCAATGGATAAATGTCGAATTTGACAAATGTCAAGCTATCAACTTAGTGCTATTTGCAGAAAGCGAAATGGGTGATGTGTATCAACCAAGCATAAACACGCAACAAGCTTCGGTTAAGGAAATTGCCAAAAAAAATGTAGGTTTATTTTTTTTTTAACGCGAATCCCGATGCAATGTACTGCATCCCACCTCCCGCCCAACCGACCGAGGGGCGCAGTCGCAAAAATTAAAAACAAATACAAACTATGAGTATATGCACAAATACAATTACAAATAAAAATAAGACTATCTACTAGCTAAATAGTTTAGAATATAGACTTTATAAGAGGAATAGAAGACTCCGAGCAGAATAGTCTGTAATGCTTGTTATAGTCATCACAGAGAACCCTGAACTGTTCATGCAAGGCATAATTTGTTGAGCAAAATTGAAGCGATAAGGGTGTAAAATTACGTGTCAATCTAGTAGGGATAACCAAATTTAATTGGCTGGTCAAGACAGAAGAGTCAATTTCACCAGTTATTAATTTATGGATAAATATTACACCCAGCATGGCTCTACGATTAGTTAAGGAAGGAAGGTTAATCATCAGAAATCTGCTGGAGAATGACGGTAACCGCACACGAGGATCCCAATTAAAACCACGAAGGGCAATCAGCAAGAATTGTTTCTGAACGTATTCAATTCGGTCTTGATGGAAAGACTACTGTGGTGACCAGATACATGAGGCATACTCAAGTATAGGTCGTACCAAAGATAAAGGGTTCTTGTCGTGTACGGATCGTCAAACTCCTTCGACCATCGCTTGATGAAACCAAAAACAATTCTGGCCTTATTGACCACGGTCTTAGCATGAGAGTCGAATTTAAGTTTATGATCAAGGATGACACCTAGATCATTAACTTGATTAGAAGAACTGTTAACACGCTCGAGCGGTAAGCTATCAAGGATGTAAGAAACCAATTGAGGAGGGCTTCTATAGAAAGACATTACCTTACATTTGGAGCAGTTTAAGTTTAAGAGGTTGGCTAGACTCCAAGCCTGAAACGCATCTAGACAGCTTGTATGAGAGAACATGATGCCATATCTTTATATGCAAGGCATATCTTGACATCGTCAGCATACATT
Source organism: Drosophila montana (assembly GCF_035044405.1). Lineage (NCBI taxonomy): Eukaryota > Metazoa > Arthropoda > Insecta > Diptera > Drosophilidae > Drosophila > Drosophila montana. The sequence continues at coordinate 16,469 of NW_026996035.1, read as the reverse complement.
AGTACTCGAGAGTGAGACAGTATCGAGGGAAGGTCATTAATTAAAAGAGTAAAGAGTAGCGGGCCAAGATGACTACCTTGAGGAGCACCGGAAGTCACCTGAATAATTTATGAAGCAGCAAGGAGTGGTTGACAGAGTCGAAAGCCTTACTGAAACCAGTCTATATGACGTCAGTCTGCATCTTTTTCTTAAACCCATCAATTACAAGCGAAGTAAACTCAAGAAGGTTGGTGGTTGGAGATCTGCGCTTCACGAACCCATGCTGGGAAGGTGAAATGATAGAACTACATAAATGTTGCAGTTCAGATGTTATTATTCTCTCAAAAGCTTTAGGTATAGCGGATAATTTGGAAATACCTCTATAGTTTTAGACATCTGACTTACTCCCTTCTTATGGAAAGGGATAATGTATGATTCCTTCCAAATAGTCAGAAAAGATGAAGTGTTTACGGACAATTCAAAAAATTTTAACACAGGTTTACAAAATGCTGCGGCACAGTACCTGAGCACACAAGCAGGAACACCATCAGGGCCCGGTGAGTAAACCGGCTTGATAGTGTTAAGGTCGCTGAGAAGCGAACTTTCCGTAATAATGGGATTTAGGATCCAGTTTGACCTCTGTAACTAATAAGGATAAGGTTGAATTTTGTTGTACCTAGCGGAGGAATAGGTAGTTTGAAGAAAGTTTGCGAACAGATCGGCTATGCCTGGATCAGTATTCGCGCTCTCATCTGCAAACTTAACCGAAGAAGGCAAAATAGATATCTTTCGTTTAAAATTGACAAACTTAAAAAATTGCTTAGGATTATGAGAAAATTGATGGCGACAACGGCGAAGGTAATCCTTATAGCAGATGGAATTTTGAGTAGAAAAATTTGATCGGGCAACTGCCTAGCGGGAGAAATCAGAGTGATTTCCCGATTTCTTAAACTTTATATAACACCTCGACTTCACATTTTTTAATCTCATAAGTTCACTTCAGAGCTAGGGAGGCCTATCAGGCCTCGCTGGGTAATCAAGAGGAACGCAGACATAAAAAAACGAGTACAAGGTATCATAAAATAGTTTAATGGCAACATCAATGTCTGCACAATTGTACAGTTGGGACCTGTCCGCTTGCAGAATGGGATCATTCAGTTTATGAAAATCAGCCTTTCGAAAACAACGGACACGTTCAGCTTATTCCGATTCCTTGATAGGGACTCGGGCTGGTAGATCAATGACCATATCCAAAGTTGAATGAAAAGGGTCTTCAGGAAGCGCAAGCGGATTAATCCCGTGCACAACACTGTCGAACGAATCCAACACGAAAATTAGATCATGTAGACCATCAATAAATTCGTTTGACTAAGACGGCAACAGAAAGTTTAAGTCTGATGACGATGACGAATTGACATCAGGGAGGTTAAAGTCCCCAAGAACTACTAAAAGGTACCTATCAGAAAATAGGGAGGAGATAGATTTAATAGCATTAAGATAGGTTTGATAAATGGACAAGTAAGATAGAGTGGGTATATATGAACATGAAATAAAGATAGAAAATCTTCCAAATACAACTCTCACAGCCACCAACTCAATCTCTGAGATGGGATGTTCAATGGGTTCCGACGAAAGAGCAGACTCGACAGATATGAGTACTCCTCCTCCGGTACGGGAAGCTCGATCACATCTGTGAGTGGTGTATTTGGAGGTAAAAATGGAAGAGTCTGAGATGTCTGGCTTCAGCCATTAAAAACAAGAGAATACAGGTTAACAAGTTTAGATTTAATACCTCTAACATTCTGGTAGACAAGCTCGAAAGAAGAATTTAGTTATTTGACGCAGCAACTAAAGTTGATGCGCCACTAGAAACAGATGGTAATAAAATCGGAGTCCGGAGTTCTTTTTGGCTTTATATTCTTTGACTATTAAGTGTTTCGGCCAAAACTCTTTACAACAAATGTTAGTAAATATTTCTGGCGGGAAACTTATTTTAAAGGATGCAATATCCATTCCATATGCGAACTTAAATTTCTCCACCGTTATACCTGGGGCTCGAATTTGTGCCTGTATTAAGGCTTTTACATCATCTAATGAGAAGAGAGGGGCAAGCCTAGAAACAAAAATATGTCTTTTCGGTGGAACACCCACTAGAGGCTTAGGCGCCACTGTTAGGACAGTGGGAACACTATTAGCTGTGGTACCTAAAACAACCGGTAGTCCGGACGACGAGCCTTCTAGCGGCAGCTGTAAATTTAATTGTTGCTGTCGCCCTCCCGGAACTTCTACGACAGCGGAAGACATGGATAATTCGACTCGTTTTTCTAGTGCCGATGTCACACATTTCGGGACAGAACCAGTGTCCATAGCCGATCTCGCAGCTACCGGGGTACAAACGAGATGAGCGTAATCGGCGTAGTAGACTGCTGAATTGTAGTTTAGCCGACAGATGAGAATGCCATTTCAGTCAATTAGTTAATTGATCGTGTCAACGAAGTGATTTAGGCATATGGGTGGGACGAGAGTTATATTGTTCGTAATCTGCACTCGAATCAAATTTCCAGCCAAACGACATGGCCCCTTTGCAATGAGTAAAATATTACACCAGATGAAGCAGAAATCCACTACGCTTGGCAAAATCGATAAGATGGCGAAAGGAAAATATTAAGGAATATTATTTTCGGATATCAGTCCTGGGAGTTCGAATACGATAAACAAGATGAGGCCTTCAGCATCGTGAACTGCAGCTGACTATCGGAGCAACACTCAAATGTTATAATTGAAACGTGACGAGGAAGAAACCAAAGGGTTCTCCGCCTTCGCGTCCGTAATGATCTGCGTCAAGTTACTACTATTCTTATACAAACAAAATTCAAGAAATTTACTTGTGTTAAAATGAGATGAACCTAATAGTTGTACAATGGGGACTTTAAATTCCATTAATGACGCGGTTGTAAAGTGGTCAGATATTCCAAATGCCATTGTATCCAAAAGCATTGCAGCATGGCATAAGATTGCTGCCAGTAATCCAATCTGTTTGCTGGGAATTTTTCTAGGTTACCTTGTGGAACCATAGTGAAGGGTCGTCCAATCAGAAGCTGAGCAGCTGATAAGTATGTAAAGTCGGTTTCCGGTGTTGTATAAAGTGGGCGAGAATTAACAACGGCCTTGATTGGTACCAACAGTGTGTGCATCTGTTCGAATGTGATGTGAATGATAGTGTTGTGCGTCTGCGATGTTAGCAACTCCTCCATTTCATTCAGCGCTCTCCTTGCGCCGACAAGATTTCGTCCGTTATTGCTGTACAAGCGGGCGCATTTGCCACGGCGGGATTTGAAGCGACGAAGTGCGGAAAAAATCATCCGTATTATGTTTCGTGCACCCAATATCCAGTATCGTTGTGTAACCATGACACACAGTGTTGAAACTCCTGCTTGAATTCTGCTTGAGCATACCGTAGGCAACACATACGTGATTCGTTAAATTCTTCAAAAGTTAGTAAGTCGTAAGCCACGATGCGTACAAGTTTTGTACAGGAGGATTTACCGTATGACCAAAGACAATATAAACACTAAGATGAGTAACGCCATACAAGAAAATGGTACTATGCAGCTTGATTTTTTGAAACTTGAGAACGAAAACGAAATCAGTATCATTGCGCTCTCGTTCGCCATTCCATCCAGTGATAGTAGCGATGAACACGATGCTGATGACAACAACAAGCCGGAACCTGAACCTAAGCCCAGAACAAATGAACGAGCATATCGTATAGTTATTAAAGGACTTCATCATTCGACGGATAAGGACGAGATTAAGGAAGCAATGGCTGAACAAGGTCACAATGTAAGAGACCTCCACAACGCCATTAGCCGCAATACGAAATTGCCAACGTCTGTCTTTTTCGTTAACCTGGAGCCGTCCAGCAACAACAATGAGGCATTCAAAATAAAACGCTTATGCAGTTCGGTGGTAATAATCGAGCCTCCTTTAAAATTCAAAGATTTGACCCAATGCTACCGATGTCAAGGGTTTGGGCATACCCAAAGATATTGCCGTCTTGAACATAGATGCGTCAAGTGCGGCGATAAACACAACTCGGCAGACTGCACTAAAAGTAGAGAGGAACCAGCGAACTGCGTACACTGTGGAGGCGACCATGCTGCCTCATATAAAGGCTGCGCCGTTTATAAAACGGCCAAGGCGCAGGCGTTCCCAAATGCTTCTCGTCACCCAAATGCCTCAGCCAGGCGTACTTCAGGACTACCATCTGCTAAAATCGACCCACAAGTCAGCTTCTCGGATTCACAAAGCCAAGCCCGCCAATCTGAGCTATGAGCAACAGGAGCTATGGAAGCCATGGTTTCCCGATTGGAGTTGATGATGGAAAAAATGACGGAGAAGATATTTAGCCAGATGTCGCTAATGCTAGCCACTTTTGTTGGTAAGCTATGCAAGTAAGGCTGAACCTCACCATCTGGAATGCGAACGGTCTGTGCAATAGCAGACCAGAGGTCGAACACTTTGTGAAGACCACCAACACAGATATACTCCTAATATCAGAAACTCACTTCTCCTAGAGATCGTACTTCTCCATCAATGGCTTTGATATTATTTACACCAACCACCCAAACGGTAGAGCCCGAGGTGGAGCTGCAGTGCTCATCAAGAAAGGAATAAAATATATTGAACTACCAGCATACCAACAAGATTGGGTGCAGTGTGCCCATGTTAGGCTGCCCGCTCGGCGACCTCACAATCGCTGCGTATCTCCCACCCAGTTATAACGTAAGGGACGTCGAGATTAGTCATCTGGCGGAAAGCCTTGAAGCCAGGTTTATAATTGGAGGCGATTTCAATGCCAAATACTCCTGGTGGGGCTCGCGAACCAATAACCCCAAAGGCCAAGCACTTTACCGATGCATTCAGAAAAAAGGACTTAGCTGCCACTCACCTGGTGAACCCACATACTGGCCCACGGATCTGCGCAAGATCCCTGACATACTGGACATTGCTATCTCCAAAGGTATAGCTTCCAATAAAATAGAATGCAGTGTCAACGAGAACTTATTCTCCGACCACACCGCTGTAACACTACATATCAATACCCCGGTCGAGAAAAAAGCGCCGCGCAAAAGGCTAATTAAAAACAACATGCCCATAGACAGATATAAAACACGGCTGCTAACCAGGGTCAACCCTAACGCGTCAACCAAGAAAAATCGACCCATACCACTTTCACGCTGCGCAAAGGAAACTGCCCCCCAGTTTTCCTAGATGGATTACAGATTCCGGTAAGAACAACGCCCAATTATCTTGGCATCACACTCGACAGACGGCTGACATGGCGTGAACACATTCTGCGCAAAAAAAAGCAGGCTGAAAACAAGCTGAAAAAAATATTACTGGCTGATTGGTAGACAGTCCAAATTGAAGGTTCGCGTCAAGCTTTTAATCTATAAAACAATTATCAAGCCAACATGGACTTACAGCATCCATCTTTGGGGTACCGCCAGCAAGAGCAACCTGAACATTGTTCAACGACTTCAAAATAAAACTCTGCGTATGTTATCTAACGCGCATGTTTACCATGATAATAAGGTAATTCACAGCCAGCTTAATATACCTTGGGTAAAGGAGGTTATTGCCAAGCTGAGTGATCGATACTTCGCCAGACTAGGCAACCACCCAAATAATCTTGCCACCAGTCTTTTAAACAACAACTCAACAACAAGACGGCTCAAAAGGAAACACCCACTTGACCTCCCCCAAAGAGTCTAACTCCACACATTCCACTGCTTCCCCTACACTAAACACACAAAACAGACACATAGATACACGCAATACATACCTGCCAACGGTCAAAGAAAACATTTAATTATTGCCAAAAAAGCGGGCAGATTTTAAATAAAATAAATAATAATTATGTTCAAAAAAAAATTTCGCTCTCACAGCCGAAAAAGGGATAAGCTAAAAATAGAATGTATTCTGCGCTTCGGCTCTATGAGAGCCGTGCAAGCAATTATGTTTGTATACATACATATCAGCATATTTGAATGTGTTGTTATTCACAGCTCTGGCTTTAGCTGGAAAAGAAATCAATTTTGTTAGTTTTCTAGCGCTGATCATGCACCTATCACAAATTTGTATTCACATACGAATGCATGCTGTGTCCTGAGGTTGGCTCCGTAAAAAATCTGTTTTATAAAGTCGTCGGTAGCTAGTTCGACCGGCAAGTAAAAAATAATTTCAACAAAAAAAATTGATAAAATAAATCTTTGGAAACACAAAATTTGCGATCTTATTTCATTGCTTTTATTTCTTAAAAATAATAATTTAGTTAATAAGTTAACTGACAGAATTAATATAAATATTAGCATCTACTTTAAAAACCTCAGTACACAACACGCATTCATTTGTGAATACAAATTTGGAATAGGTCGTGCATGATCAGCGACATTTATTTCTTCATCAGCCACAGCCATTGAGTAATAAAGAGACAGAGCTGAAGGCTTAATCCGAGCTTTTTTTTCCGTTTTAAAAATCCCGAGAGGTAGATCGAGTTGGTCCGCAAACGCAAAATCCAACTCAAAAATAAAGCTCATTTACTATAGGAAGCAACAACAGATCACTCGCTAAACAACAACAGTGCGCACGAAAACACATTTGTTTTTTTCGTCGTCCGTCTTGATCTTCAAAAGTTTCTGCGCGATGATGAGGACATAGGAAACTCAGTGCAAAGAAAAGGGACAAATAATGACAGTGTGTTTGTTGCTGGTTTCTCTGTCGTTCCAACAAGGCGGCGCGTAGAAACAACAACACTATTTGGGTTCTAATGTTGTTGTTGCATAGCCGAGTCTCGGCGCAAGAAGGTAGAAAAATTGAATGCGAGCAGGCCATGCCATTTAAATCAAAGGGTTACGCACACGGCGCGTCAACATCATATACTATGACGTCACATTTTAAAGAATTTCATTTCTTGTGATGCTTAGAATATATTTCTATCTTTATTACGTACATTAAAGTAATATATTAATAGGGTCTTTTATAAAAATGCATGTATTTAATAATGTATTACTTTATTGTACGCCACGATCGCACACAAAAAGCCTTAAGCTGTGACGTCACATGCGCAACACAATGTTGCAATCTTCTCAAATTCATATACTACCCTTGGCGTGGAAAACACATGCATGCACATTTTTTGCCAATGTGTGTGAGATAAGACACACATGCCATTAACTATTTGCCGCGTCGAGGCATTGATACCCTTATTTATAGAAATGGTATAGAATGTTTAAAGACAACAATTATTATTGATTGCACTAAAAGTTGCACACTAAGTACGATATTATATATTTCTCAGAGATTAGATAAAAATGTGTACATGAGAAAGTTAGTGGTATTTGGTTACAGAAATTATGAATAGTTAAAATACCTGATTTTGAGAAAGGGTGTCTTGCTGATCGAAAAATGAAAAATTATAAAATCTGCCGGGCTGCTTGCAAGTTGAAAGCGAGTGGAGAAGAAGAAGGCATAACTTTGCGAATTTGAGGCATAGCAGTGCTTAGAAACCACAACAATGAGTTAGAAGAGTGTAGAAGCTTAGATCATAGGCTGTAGCTTCAAACCAAAAAGGGATAGGGACAGAATTTGGGGTGTGCTTTTTTCATTGTCGAGTCGTTTGTTTTGATTATGGTTGTTGTTGGTTCATATGGGAAATGTTCTGAAGTTGTCTTTGATTTTTGGGCAACGGCAGAAGTAGCTGTAGACAGCCGGGTGTTGTGTTTGCAATTTTTCATTGAGTAATACTCAATTGTGTTTGCAACCTCGCTATCGCTCGAGAAGTGTTTCGAAAAAGAGCTTTTGATCCAAAAGCCTCCTCTGTCTCTTTATTACTCAATGACGAGAAAGGTTGCGAGAGCTGTTGGCAAACGAAGAAAGACGACGATTCGCTGATAGTATAACTTAATCCAATAACTTGTAACTTTAACCATTAGAATACTATTTGTATAAACGTATCTTCAATGAAACCCCACATATTTGGAGGGTAAAGTGATTATAAGGCTTATCGGGATTAACGAAGTAAAGTGATTTGAAGGCTCATACAAGATTTAACGAAGTAAAGTGAAACAGATAGTGAACATATTTTGTAGACAACCGAAGAAGTGGAAAGCTGCAAAATTGTTTCAGAGGCTTAAAAGAATAAAAACTAAAGAAAAGTTAAACGACTTGAAAGTGTGAAGTGATAAAATCGTGTAGGAAATAAAAGAAATTACTATATTTTTTTTCTCCGCATCTCACTTGTGAAATGGCAAATTTAAACGAGTTAATTCCAAGTCTGAAAGCGGCGACAAAGACAAATATTTGTGCTTTGCACAAATTTGTTTTTCAGGCCGACGGTGATTGGAATAATAGACGCCGTCTGGATGAATTTAGTGGTTTAAAATATAATGGATACTACGCAATTTATTTGGCGAAAAAAGCATAAAGTGGTTCACAGATTATTTTATGCAGTGCATAGTCACGAAAAATTTGATGTCACAGCTTATTTTATGCAGATAGTTAGGATTTGGATAACTTTGCTTATTATGGTAATACTAATATTTTAAAATATGTACTTTGTATGATAGCCTTTATTGTTTAGAACTGATTTAGGGCGATTCTGCATCGATGCCACCAACTTTTGGGTTACTTCTGGTGAAATTTGCTGCCATTCAGTCTTTAGTGCCACTTTAAGGTCGTTTTTATAGGAAATTTTGTGTATTCGAATGTTTTGTTCCAATATCATCATTATCCTGATAAAAGCGAAAATTCGTCAATATGCTTTTCAGCACTTTGCAACAAAGTATCATTTAAAATTTGAAGGTACATTAGTTTGTCCATCGTACTCTCAATAAAATTTATGTTTCCAGTCCCTCCAGCAGACATACATGCCCAAACCATGACGCTGCCACCGACATGCTTAACAGTTGATTTTAAGATCTTTTTTTTAAGCTCAGTGTTCGGTTTCCGCCAAACGTAAGACATACCATCTGATCCAAAAAAAAAGTGATTTAGACTCACCTGCAAATATTACTGAGTTCCAGAACTCTGGGCCTTTGAAACGTGTTCTCTGGCGAAGTTGAGTCTACAAAGCCTGTCCCTTGAACTGATGAAGGGTTTTTTCGTGCTACTAGGCCATTAAAATCATGATCGCGCAGTACCCGGCGAACAGTTTCTACGCTACTTTGCTTGCCTAGGTCATCTTGAACTTCGGATGCAAGTTTTGGAGCGGAGGGTCGCGGATTGATCTTTATTTTCCGTACAATATACCGCTTGTCACTCTCGTTGAAAATTAAGTTCGGGGCCCTTCTGCCTTTATTGTGCACCCAATTCTCATGAACGAAACGTTCAATGATTTTTTGCACTGGAGAGGCTCTGCAATTTTTCTTTGAGAGTGACCGTTTTTAAAGTGGTTTATAGCCAATTCTCTTTGCTCAATTGTTGGTCAAGGACCCATTTTGAATATTCCCGAGTTTGGACACTTCAAGTGACAAATTCAGAATAAAATGCTTGTGAAAACATTTCTAGAAGCATAGCAAAGGCATATAAAAATAAAGTACCGTTAGGTAGTGCGACAGCAAAGAACCGCTGCACATACATACATACATATGTAAGTCGTGAGTATGCACTGCATAAAATAAGCTGTGAGCCACTGTACATACACACAAGAAGAGTTGTCTGAGCGTATCGATTTGCACAGTTTTGGGAAACACATCACAGTGTTGAAAACATTCCGTTACATATTTTTCGAAATTTGCTCGCGGGCCAACTGCTTCGGCACAGCAATAATGCAGACGAGGATTTGACGATTACGCCCATTGAGTAATAAAGAGACAGAGGAGGCGTTTGGATCAAAAGCTCTTTTTCGAAACACTTCGTGCGCGATAGCAAGGTTGCAAACACAATTGAGTAGTACTCAATGAAAAATTGCAAACACAACACCCAGCTGTCTACAACTACTTCTGCCGTTGCCCAAAAATCAAAGACAACTTCAGAACATTTCCCATATGAACCCACAACAAACATAATCAAAACAAACGTCTCGACAATAAAAATAGCACACCACAAATTCTGTCCCTGCTATCCCTTTCATGTCGTCTTCTTCTCCACTCGCTTTCAACTTGCAAGCAGCCCGGCAGATTTTATAATTTTTAATTTTTCGATCAGCAAGGCACCCTTTCTCAAAATAAGGTATTTTAACTATTCATAAGTTCTGTAACCAACTACCACTAACCTTCTCATATACACATTTTTATCTAATGTCTGAGAAAAATAAAATATCGTATTTAGTGTGCAACTATTAGTACAATCAATAATAATTGTTTTCTTTAAACATTCTATACCATTTCTCTAAATAAGGGTATCAATGCCTCGACGCGCCAAATAGTTGTTTGTGTGTGTGTCTCATCTCACACACATTGGCAAAAAATATGCATACATGTGTTTTCCAAGCCAAGGGAAGTATATGAATTTGAGAAGATTGCAACATTCTGTTGCGCATGTGACGTCACAGCTTAAGGCTTTTTGTGTGCGATCGTGGCGTACAATAAAGTACATTATTAAATACATGCATTTTTATAAAAGACCCTATTAATATATTACTTTAATGTACGTAATAAAGATAGAAATATATTCTAAGCATCACAAGATATGAAATTCTTTAAAACGTGACGCGCCATATGCGTAAGCCTTTGATTTAAATGGCATGGCCTGCTCGCATTCGATTTTTCTACCTACTTGCGCCGAGACTCGGCTAAGCAACAACAACATTAGAACCCAAATAGTGTTGTTGTTGTTTCTACGCGCCGCCTTGTTGGAACGACAGAGAAACCAGCAACAAACACAGTGGCATTATTTGTCCCTTTTCTTTGCACTGAGTTTCCTATGTCCTCATCATCGCGCAGAAACTTTTGAAGATCAAGACGGACGACGAAAAAAACAAATGTGTTTTCGTGCGCACTGTTGTTGTTTAGCGAGTGATCTGTTGTTGCTTCCTATAGTAAATGAGCTTTATTTTTGAGTTGGATTTTGCGTTTGCGGACCAACTCGATCTACCTCTCGGCATTTTTAAAACGGTAAAAATAGCTCGGAGTGAGCCTTCAGCTCTGTCTCTTTATTACTCAATGGATTACGCCCAAGAAAGACACGAAGAATAAATAGCAGAAGTAGCATCGTTTGACAATGAACGAGCACGCGCAGCTCGAATCACAAAGCGAAACGAAGATTGTCGACAACGCGTCGATAATTTTGCAAATTCAACGGTTTGCTATAAGTTTCCGCGTCGTAGAAGAGTCCATCTGAGTTTTTGACGGCAGTGAGGAAATTTCTGTAGAAGTATAGGTGGCAGAATTCGAAGAACAAGCTTTGATTATGTGCATAGAGTAATAAACAGATACAGAAGAGAAAAGTCACTACGAAAAAATTGCTATTTGGTTGCAGCACTTATCAATAGTCAAAATGCCCTATTTAGAGAAAGGATGGTTCGCTTGTCCAAAAATGAAAAATTATAAAAATCTGCCGGACTGCTTGCAAGTTGAAAGCGAGTGGAGAAGACATGACTTTGGGACCTTGCAAATTATAGGCATAGCAGTGTTTAGTAACCACAATATTGAGTTAGAATAGTGCAGAAGCTAGAATCATAACCTCTTACTTGTTTCATTGTCGAGTCGTTTGTTTTGATTCTTTTTGTTGTTGGTATTTAGGGAAAATGATGTGAAATTGTCTTTGATTTTTTGGGCAACGGCAGAAGTAGCTGTAGACAGCCGGGTGCTGCTTTTTTTTTATCTTTCTAATGTATTGTGTTTATTTTGAAATCTGGTATCCTATTACAATATGTTAGCAACTTTAATCAGAGAGACACCGGGTGCTGCGTTTTCAATTTTTGTTTGCAACCTCGGTATCGCTCATGAAGTATTTTAAAAAGAGCTTTTGATCCAAAGCCTCCTCTGTCTCTTTATTACTCAATGAGTGAACAGCAAGCAAATACACTCACAGTTGACTGAGATCAAGCGTCGCAATGGCGAGAGCGCTTATGAATATACATACATACATATCTATCGTATGAGACACATTGCATGTCGTGGAAATGTGGAGGACGACGCAGTCACGCAATACGTGATCGATGGTATAGATGAACTATCCATTAACAAATCAATTTTATATGGTGCAAAAAACATGCACGAGTTTAAAAAGAAATTAAAAGACTATGAAAAATTGAGTGGAAAAAATTAGAAGTGTGACAAAATTGGCAAAGAGAAAGAGATGCAAATGCTGCACAGTGGAAAAAAATAGATAAATTGTTTTAGCTGTGTGTGTTTTGCATGAATAAACAAAGAGGAAGAAAATGTTTTAAATGTAACCAATTCGGACACATATCGAAACATTGTAAAGAAAAATGTGAAAATCAAAATGGAGACAAATCAAACGTTCGTGTTGAAAAAAACCAAACTGATTTAACGTCAAAAGAAGTTTTTTTCAAAATAAAAAGTGTTTAGCATTGTTCGATACCGGTATCAATTTTAATGTTTTACGATACTGATGCATCAATAGACGGTTTTGGAGCTGTGCTCATTCTCAATTCTCAAGATGGTGGACAGTTGCATCCAGTATACTTCATGAGTATGAAACGACGGCGAAAATATTCAACTTATGAGCTTGAGATATTAGCTGTCATCGAAGCGTTAAACATGTTTCGAGTTTACCTTTTAGGCATCCCATTTAATTTGATCACAGACTGCAACGCATTTACAAATACGTTAAAGACGTAAAAGCAGAATCTGTGCGCAAGGGTGGCCCGGTGGGTATTGTTTTTACAAAAGTTTAACTATGAAGTCGAGCACATGTAGATGCGCTCTCGAGATATCCAATAATGATAATAAATGACGAAAGCTTATCGATTCGCATAGGGAATGCACAAAAACATGATGACCAATTAAAATCAATCATAAAAATAATCGATGATGAAATTAAAAATTATGAAGATTATTACAAAAAGGCAGGCATTCTTTACAAGCTAGTCAACGATGTTGAACTCATAGTAGTTCCATGGGATATGCAAAGACAAATTATCAGTAAAGTACAAATTGTCAGCGTACGATAGAGGGCATTCCGCCATAAAAAAGACGAAAGATTTGATATGCAAAGAGTATCTTATGCGGAATATTGAAGAAAAAATTATATTATAAAAAATATATTGACTGCTGTATACCCTGCATTCTAATAAATCGTAAGCGAGGTAAGCATGAAGGTTTGTTACATCCATTGCAAAAAGAAGATGTCCCATTGCAAATATATCACATTAGTTTGTTGGATCCACTGAAACAAAGATTATAAACACGTAAAGCTGTAGTCAATGCTTATACAAAGTTTTGTTGGCTGTATCCCACAAAGTCAACTACAGCCAATGAAGACATTTTGAAGTTGCAGAGCTAAGTTTTTGGAAATACAGCCTGTATAATTTCTGACGCGTCTCAGCATTTACAGCATTTGAAATACTATGACGACGAAAACATCAAACTCATCAAGACGACTACTGGACTACCTCGAGTGAATGGACAAGTGGATCGACTTAATGCAGTAATTATATCTGTACTGTCAAAACTTAGTATCGAAGACACAACGAAGTGGTATAAGCATGTCAAAAGAGTGCAAAGAGCCATAAACTCGACGTATACCAAGAGCCTTGACACCACACCTTTTGAACTTTTGATGGCAGTCAAGATGCAAACTAAAGATGATCACCAGCTGCATGAATTGTTAAGCAAAGAGTCCGAAGTTGCATTTAACGAAGTCCGCAACGAGCCAAGAACCAAAGCGAAAACTTAAATTTTAAATCTACAAGCCGCAAAGCAGCAAGAAAATACAACGTTGGCGACTTACAGCAATGTCTGATGGCCTCTGTCCACTGACCACATTTCTGAAAATGTAACATTTTTGTAAAATGTGTAAAATGCGGCATTTTTGTGACATTTTTGAAAAATGCTCATTACCATAAACAGCTGATATTGCAACGAAGATAAGCGGTAACTTTAAATTATAATTTTATATTTTAATAATCCCAGTTTTTAAAATTTTAAGTTGGCCAAATCCTGAAAAGAAGCCATTAAATGGAGCCCCTACTTCGGGGCCGTATTATTTGACTTTTGGAAGGAAATCTTTGCGGCGCTTATGTAAATTAAAGCAACTCGATCAGCTGTTTATTTAAATAAGCGGTACTTTTGCCACTCACATGTTACCGAAAACCGGTGGAACACCAATATGTTAAGCCCAGTGGAGAAAGGCTATATGATGTAAAAAAAGTTGATAACTCCAATGGCCCAAAAAACTGTTGGATTTGTGCAGAGTATCGTAAGCCATGGTCGATTCCCGAAGACGACGACAATGTATTCGAGGCGGATACATAATCAGGATAGCCGAATGTGGGTTGGTATTTCTCGAGGCAGGCCATTGCCCACTTTCGACGTAATGCAAAGAAGAGCAGCGTGCCAAAAACGACGAAGACGGGGAGTTGCCGCTCGGCCTTAAACTATAAAGGTTGTGAGAGCTGTTGCCAAACGAAGAAAGAAGACGATTCGCTGATCGTATAACTTAAACCAATAACTTGTAACTTTAAACACTACATTACTTTTTGTATAACCTTCTCTTAAATGACGCTTGAAGTGAAAGAAAAAAAAATTTGGGGTTTGTGTAATATATAATTATATTTATATATATATCTAGGGATATCTCTATATATAAAACTGTTTGTCCTGACTGACTGACTTATTGACTGATTGGTGATCAACGCACAGCCCAAACCATAAGAGCTTGGAAGCAAATTTCACTGAAAATTTCACTACCTTATGTGTTGAAGGTGGTCGTTAAGACGGAGTTTCGGAAAATTCCACCAGCAAGTATGGAAAAATTGCGAAAAATGTATGAAACTTTTTTGTTTACCATCGGCCTAAAACTTAATTTCAAAGATCTTTGTTCAAATTAATTTGAGGGGTGTTACACACTTTCCCAAAAATGTGTTCCTCCTTGGTGGAAATGGGGGTCAAGGATTTTGTGGATGACGTTTCGCGCTCAAATTCATTTGCAAGGATCTATATGGAAAATCATTTGATCTGATTTGCTTCAAACTAATTTTCAGAGCTCTACATAAGAACTTAATAAATACGTGTTTCAGCGATTTGGGAAAACAAGTATGGAAAAATCGCGAAAAACGTTTGTATGAAACTTCTTTGTTTACCATCGGATCGGCTTAAACTTAATTTCAAAAATCTTTGTTTCTAACTTTTCTAAAAATGGATTACTCCTTAGTGGAAATGGGGCCAAAGATTTGGTGGTTGACTTTCGCCCTCACATTCATTTCCAAGGATCTACATAAAAAATCATTTAACAGGTGTTTCACATTTTCTCAAAATCGATACTCCTTCGGTGGAAAGTGCATTTCAAAGATTTTTTTTGGTGTATTTTAAGTTTTTGCCGATTTGCAACAAACTTATTTTCAAAGCTCTACATAAGAATATTATGAATACGTGTTTCAGCGATTTGGGAAATTCCACCCGCAGCAGTGCTAAATTCGCGGAAATCGTTTGCGTGTGTATGTTCAGTGCATCACAGGCAAAAAGCGAACAAAAAGTGACAGTGACACTAACTAAACCCCCAGGGCTTAAGAAACTAATCGCGCCTATAGAGCGCGTAAAAATAACTGTGCTGCCTCTGGCAACCAAAGTGCCGAATTCATATTTACATTTAAATTACCAAATATTTGTTTATTTGACAAAAGTGCAACCGCGCGCGAGCGTAAGAGAGCAAGCTTTAGCTGAGCTCCATTGAGTAATAAAGAGACAGAGGAGGCTTTTGGATTAAAAGCTCTTTTCCGAAACACTTCACGAGCGATAGCGAGGTTGCAAACACAATTGAGTATTGTAAGGAAGCTACTGGCCGGGGTATAATTCTCAGTCTTACCAGGTCTAGCGAATTACAAGATATTTATAATTTCGCTGGGAGAGAGGGCTTAAGGGGGGAGGAGTGAGTATCCTGACCAAACCAAGCCTAGCTCTATCTTTACACGCCTACACCATCGGGCCGTGGCCTCGTACCAACTACGCTAGCGGGCCGTGGCTTCGCACCAACTACACTAGCGGGCCGTGGCCTCGCACCAACTCCACTACCCAAACACTCTATCGGGCCGTGGCCTCATACCACTACTCTATCGGGCCGTGGCCTCGGAGCTTTCGCTCTTCGCCGCCGAATTGAAGTTGTGCTCTCAAAGACGGTGTTGATCAACCGATCGACAACGCACGGTTGCAGCGTCGGCCGGCGGTTAAATTCAAACTCACTCTTGTTTAGTTAAATTAATTATAACATTCATGGCTGCTTGCCTCTTTACTCCGCTAAGATCTTAAACTAATACAATTCTTATATACTATACAATTCTTGCATCCTATAACTACACTTATGAA